>NC_089845.1:74197283-74499783 GCF_035609145.1 Eleutherodactylus coqui
CGCAAGCGCAGTGGAGGATTCAAGGACGTTGGATCATGTGATGACGTGGTGACGCGTTGTGTGTCAGCTGGCGCATGCGCTAAGGGCTTATTATTATGCATTTGCTACGGTTGTGTGCATAATTATGAAGGGGAGGAGCGATATCTGAACACTTGATTGGTCATGAGGACATAGGTTTTTACTATTTAAGGGGGTAAGTTTATGTGTTGTACATGCTTAATAAAGACCATTAGATGGTCGAAACGTCACTTCTACCATTTTAGAAGATGGAATAAATATCTGTTTTTTTGCACCGAAGTTGTTCTGCTGCCATTCATATCAGTTTTGGAAGTTGCTTGAGATTGGAGAATTGGAGTTCATTTTCCGGATTGACTGTGCAGACTCTGCCTCCCCCTAACAGGGTATTATATCTATAGTGCTGCTGGTACAATTTCTTTCTGGACCGCTTTCCACATATAGCAACAGAAGTCCTGGGGCTGCCCCCATATAGTAACAGTGGTGCCCATGCTGCCCCTGTTACGTTCGTGTGGGCAACTAAGCACCGGGCCCACAAGAACGTGACCCGAAAGCACGGGTTAAGGGAAAAACAAGTTCAACTACCTCAGATATACACCTCTCCCTATTTACTACTAGGTTTAGTGACACAACCTACCTATCGTCCCTACGAAGGGTGGCCCAGCGGTCTTCGGATCTTGACCCTTGCTGCTCCTAGGAACCATGCACCCAGGATAGGACACAAACATGCCACCATGACAGGGACAACTGGACAGAGTAAGCTGAAACACAGAGCCGGAATGACACCATACAGCAGCCAAAATGCAAACGCTAGTAGCAGGTAATAAGCTATAAATGTCAGGTATTGGTTGACATTTTGATCAAAATATGGAAGCTAGCGGGCCATATCACGGCTCCTGGCTATACTGTTAGTCCCTGCACTAACCAGGAATCCAGCGACACCAATCTTTCTTGCAGCCACCACATATAGAACCTGTTCACACCACACATAGAGACAGAATGAGCACTGAACAGGACTGTCCACACCTGATATCTGGCCACCTGCACAGCAACTGGACAAGACACTGTTCACACACCTTACACATATACAGGCATGCAAGACTACAAACCATAGAGAGAAGGGATACCAGCTTCCTCTTGCAGAGGTAATTGTGTATATATATGCAGCAGACCAGTGGGGATTGTCTGGCAGGAGGAACGCCACACCCAGCCAGCTCAATTATCCCACACCTGTGAAGGTGTTCTCCTGGAACCCTGTAGTACAACAGATCCCAGCAGCACAACCTGACAGCCCCCATATGGTAATAGTGGTCTCCATGCTTCCCGCATATAGCAACAGTAGTCTCGGGGCTGCCCCATATAGTAACAGTGGTGCCCAGGCGGCCCCCATATATTAAAAGGGGTCGGTAGCATGCCCCCATATAGTAGCAGCCTTTGATAGCTCAGCCAGCAGTGCTTAGTGTCACACAGTGCAAGATAGCAGACACTGGCAGTGCAGCAGCTGCTGCCGCAGGAGACATGCATCATCCTCTTGGGCACTGGCTATATCTGGCCCACAGTCACTTCATTACCAGCTGGTGGTTAGTGCCCTGCCCAACTGCACAGTTTGCACATAACTGGGGCCGGCCATATTATGATGTAAAAAAAGAACATTAATCTTTGGCCCAAGGGCATTGTGAAATGTGTAATTTTGGAATAACTAGTAGTCACAAACGATAATTAGCATTATGAGTTGGGTTTATGCTAGCAGGTGCCTTTAAACAACTTTTTTATTTCCTAACATTAAAAAGGAACTGGTCACTGATATGCCACCCCTCTGTCCCTACTTCTCTCTCTACAATTATTTCTCATGTACACAATACTGTACATGTTAATTTTGTATATATCATGAGGCAGCCTGAGACTGCAGCCTCAGATCGCAATCTACAGGACCTCAGAAGGGTGGCAGGGGTTCACTATTACTACTGGGACCACTAATGGGGGTAGTATTACTACAGGGGCCGCTAACAGGATCATTATTACTACCGGGGTAACTAACGGGATTGCTCTTACCACTGGGACCCCTATAGAGGTCACTATTACTACTGGGACCACTAATGGGGACATTATGGCTATTGGGGTCACTAGCGGGGCCACTATTACAATTGGGGCCACTTGTGGAGGCAATATTACTACTGGGGCCACTATGAGGATCCCTATCACTAATGGGGGTGCTATTGCTACTGAGGTCACTAATAGGGGTGCTATTTGTATTTCGGCCACTAACAGGGTCAGTATTACTACTGTGACCACTATGAGGTCTCTATTACAACTGGGGACACTAATAGGGTCACTGTTGCTACTACAGCCACTAATATTTGTAGTGGGCCCACTATGGGGAGCACTATTACTACAGGGGCCACTAATGGAGGCACTTTTACTACTTGGGTCACTAACAGGGTCACTGTTACTACTGGAGCCACTATGGGGGGTAATATTACTACTGGGGTCATTAAGGTGGTCACTATTACTATTAGGGCCACTAAGGGTGACACTATTGGGGCCACTACTGGGGGCGCTATAACTCTGCCACTTCAGACAAGTTTCAATAGTTTAAATATGTGTTGGGTATCTTGCGTATTGGCACTTTCAATGCTTGTAAAATTAGTGTTTTTTCTGTGTGTCGGGGGCCATTTCACACTTCACCTCAGGCAGTATAAAGGCTTTGGGCACCCCTGCATATGTGTCATATAGATGGCTGGGACATTTAAATTCTGCATGATTCCAGTTTGTGATGGCCAATAGTGTAAGAGCTTTAAAGTGAAGGTTAATTTCGGAAATGTTATTTAGAATTGTCAATTAATGGAGTCCATGATTTATTAAATCCACTGAATGCTAGAGGGAAAGTGTTACGGTGCTTTCTCAGACATTCCGCACTGTTGTCCTAATGCTTAGATTTCCATACCTAGCATATAACATTACATTCACCCAATATTGTAAGGGCTAAGATATCACTTTTCTGTAGGACTTGTAGGCTTAAGAACTAGTTAAAGAGGTTGCCCAGAATTAGAAAGAAAGCATTATTATCTATCTTCATGTGCCATTAAAGGGGTTGTCCCGCGCCGAAACGGGTTTTTTTTTTTTTCAACCCCCCCCCCGTTCGGCGCGAGACAACCCCGATGCAGGGAGGTAAAGAAAGCTCACCGGAGCGCTTACCTTAATCCCCGCGCTCCGGTGACTTCTCTACTCACCGCTGAAGATGGCCTCTTCCTCCGTGGACCGCAGCTCTTCTGTGCGGTCCACTGCCGATTCCAGCCTCCTGATTGGCTGGAATCGGCACGTGACGGGGCGGAGCTACACGGAGCTACACGGAGCCCCATAGAAGACTGCAGAAGACCCGGACTGCGCAAGCGCGGCTAATTTGGCCATCGGAGGCCAAAAATTAGTCGGCTCCATGGAGACGAGGACGCTAGCAACGGAGCAGGTAAGTATAAAACTTTTTATAACTTCTGTATGGCTCATAATTAATGCACAATGTACATTACAAAGTGCATTATTATGGCCATACAGAAGTGTATAACCCCACTTGCTGCCTCGGGACATCTCCTTTAATTCTAAGATGCTGTATATATGAAGAAGTGCTTTAAGTAATATATAAGATGAAAACAAGTTCAATGAACATGAAGTAAATGAGTGACAAACTGACAGTGAGGGAGAGAGGACCACAAGGGCTTACAGTCTATAAGCATGTATGCTTTCTTCTAAAACCAGTGCTACACATGTCCGCCAGTTAAATGTGATATTGCAGCTCAGCCTCATTCACTTCAATGGACATGAGCCAAAGACTGGGGAGTATACAATATAAAAGAGAAAGATGCATGGCTGTAAAAATATGTTGCATCTGGACTTAAAGGAGATGTCTCGAGGAAGCAGCGAATTATTTTTTTTGCCCAGTCCCCCTAATTAAGCATACATTACTAAGCCCCCCTGTAAATGACTTTTCTAGCTGGTTTGTACTTACCGTTCCAGCGTTTCAGCAACTTATAAAAGTTTCCCCAAGATGGCCGCCGGCTTTTTTCCCGTCGCTTGCTGTAGCCCGACATGCGCGCTCCCGAGACGCTACCAGCTGTGTCTCCATGACAACACGACGCCCCGCAGCCGCCGACGGGACCCCTGGAGTGAACACGGCCGACCAGTCACCCACCGCCAGGCAGCAGGTAACCGGCGCAGCCCCCGGCCCCCCCACGCTAGACCCGGCTCCCCAGCGCTACCGCCCCGGCTCCCCAGCTCAACCCCCCGGCTCCCCAGCGCTACCGCCCCGGCTCCCCAGCGCTACCGCCCCGGCTCCCCAGCGCTAGACCCTGACAGACGAAGGCCAGCTCGGCCCAGCGCTAGGCCCCGGAGCCCAGCGCTAGGCCCCGGAGCCCAGCGCTAGACCCCGGAGCCCAGCGCTAGGCCCCGGAGCCCAGCGCTAGGTTCCGGAGCCCAGCGCTGGGCTCCGGAACCTAGCGCTGGGCTCCGGGGCCTACCGCTGTGGCCCGGGGCCTAGCGCTGGGCTCCGGAACCTAGCGCTGGGCTCCGGGGCCTACCGCTGTGGCCCGGGACCTTCACCTGTTAGTGAAGATCACCCCCCGACCCATCACTTACCTGGGCGGCTTCTCGGGACAGCTGGGCTGCTGGGCTGGGCTTCTCCGCTGGGCAGCTCCAGTTTCTGCACCTTCCTCTAACAGAGGATGGTACAGAATGGCCGCTCCAGCGCGCTCCCGAGCAGTGACAGCTCGTCTGCGCATGCGCAGAAGAGCTGTAGCGGGGAGCACACTGAAGCGGCTCGTGCTGAAAGGAGAAGACCGGACTGCGCAAGCGCGTCTAAAAAAGCAAGCTGCCAGCGAATTTAGACGGAACCATGGAGACGAGGACGCTAGCAACAGAACAGGTAAGTGGAATAACTTCTGTATGGCTCATATTTAATGCACGATGTATATTACAAAGTGCATTAATATGGCCATACAGAAGTGTATAACCCCACTTGCTTTCGCGAGACCTCCCCTTTAACTTTAGGTTTATACAGATTTTCAGCTTCTATATGTAAGCAAGAATGTGTCCATTCACTGACAGCAATTCAATATCTTGAAATGGTGGGAAAATAAAACACAAAATACATTGATGATGATTATCCGTTCAGTCGCATCAGACTTTCGGTCATTCTGTGGATCAATGTTCCCCATGCATTCCTGTCTTTCACGGCTTCTTTCAGTTTGGCGATTTACATGTTCGTTGTGGCCTTGATTGTATCTAGCCATCTTGTTCTTTGTCGTCCTGATCTTCTCTTCCCACTGACCTTGCCAAGCATCAGTACTGTTTCCAGTGAGTTAGCGCACGTCACATGTCCAAAAAAAGAGAGCCGCTGTTTGATGATTTTGCTCTAAAGGGATATTTTCGCTTTTACGCGATCTAACACTACCTTGTTCGTTGTCATGGCGGTCCAAGGTATCCGTAACATTCTCCTCCAGCACCATAGTTCAAACGCATCAATTTTCCCTCTGTTTGTTTTCCTGAGCGTCCATCTTTCACAACCATACGTTGTTTTGGGAAGATGATTGCATTGAGCAGTCTGGTTTTTGTTGCAATGCTAATATCCTTGCTTTTCCAGATCTTTTCATTCCTTGTATTGCATTCCTACCAAGTGTAACCCGTCTCTTGATCCCAGGTCCAGATTGCTCGTTGCAATCGATTTTGGATCTAAGAAAGATGAAATCTTGGACTGACTCGACATCTTTGTTGATAATTTTTATGTTCACTGTACCGTTGCTTACCGTGGTCATGACTTTCGTTTTCTTGCTGTTGAGGTTTAGTCCCATGCGTTCGCTTTCCTTTTGCACTCGTTGGATAAGGTATTCCAGGTCTCTTTCACTTTCCTCAAGCAGGGTGGTGTCATCCGCATATCAGAGGTTGTTAACATTTCTGCCACCTATTTTGACTCTGATTTCTGATTTGTCCAGATTGCATTGCCTCATGATCATTTCTGCGTACAGATTGAAATGACTGATGATAGAATGCAGCCTTGCCATGCGCCTTTCTCGATTCTGAACCAATCCCTGTTTCCATAAGCTGTCCTGACTGTTGTTCTTGGTTGTTGTAAAGTGACCTTATAAGCTGTTCAATATGTTCTGGGATGCTCATTTGCTTTAGACACTTCCAAAGCTTGTCATGTTCAACACAATCAAATGCCTTGCTGTAGTTGATGAAACACATGTACGCGTCCTTTTGATGCTCTCAGGTCTTCTCCATGATCCAGCGCAGGCTCGCGATTTGGTTTCTGGTGCCACCACCTTTGCAGAAGCCAGCTTAAACGTCTGGCAGTTCCCGTTCAACAATTGTCATGATGCGTTTTTGTATGATCTTCCAAAGAATTTTACTTGTGTGAGGCATGAGGGTGATGGTGCAGTAATTGGAACATTCTTGAGCATCACTTTTTTTTGGAGGTGTGACGAAAACAGATCTTGTCCAGTCTTTGGGCCATGATTTGGAGCTACAGATCTTTTGACATAGGTGAGTTAAGATCTTCACTGACACTGGTTTGTGCAGTTCGGCTGGTATGTGATCAATGCCCGGAGCTTTCCTGTTTGGTAGCTGTTTCAGGGCCCATGTGACTACTTCTACTTGATGTACGTGATCCAACAAGTTGTCTGTCTCATTGCCTGTGTACAGCTCTGCTGTATATTCTCGCCACCTACACATGATTTGGACTCATTTGGTTTTGATCCGTAAAGTATTTTGGCAGTGGTAGTGGAATAGTTTCCATTGCTTTTCCCACCCCTCCCCATTTATTCGGACTTGGGACTGGCGTGCAGCTGTTGCGAACAACACAGCTGGGTTGCAAAATACATTAGAAAGTTGCAAAAATTTACAAAACTGTGTCTCATTATACACTGTTGTCTGGTACTGAAGCTCCACCCAGGGATGTACATAAAAGTTATAAGGCCCCATAGCAAAATATAGAATTGGGTTCTCCCCAGATATTAGAGGCAGAATATCTGTAATGCGCCGGGTTTCGATACAGCAGCTCCTAAATAGGGCAGTCACCATAGCCAGATACTGGCTCTACACAGTGATAGTGTTCTGTCTTTGTGGTGTAGTGTCCCGGAGGGTCCTACTGGATAGCCACACAAGCATAAGTCCCAAAATACCTGGCTATGTGCTCCTAAGAAAACATAGAAGGTATCGTACGGAGGAGAGACCCTGCCTCCCTCCCTTTTTTTCCACGGGCTTAAACTAGTCTGCTCAGTAATGGTTTGCTACGGATTGGCTGCTACCATCAAAAATCCATGATTGGTAGAGAGAGGAGGAGAAGATACAGGCATGGGCAAATGAGCAGGTGGAGACAGGATGTGAGGTGTGGTTAGTGAGAAAAGGCACAAGAAGCAGGAGGAACTGAAGGAAGAGTTTAGAGAGAGGTTGGAGGTTGTTGTCAGGAGGTAGATGAGAGAGGAGTGTAGCTGTGCTGCTGAAGTGAACGTTGCTGGAGTGGAGAGTAGGAGTACCAAAAGCTACAGAAGCAAGTGCAGTATGGAAGAGAACAGACCTGGGAACCATCTACACAACAGTGAGTTGTATAAGCCCTTGTAACTGCAAAGCTAGGGAAAGTGCAAGTGGCCCTATCATAGTTACTCCATCATCTGTTGAGCAAATCCTTTGGAAACAAACCCTCAGATAACTAAGACTGGTGGGATTCTTCCTTGAGTAACCTTAGACCAGAAAAAAAGCATTGAAGTGGAACTGTATGTGTTATTCAAGTATTCTGAGCAATGTTAACTTAAATGCAAGATAAGTCTGCACCACTGTGAATTGTAACTGTTAATACGTGCCTTTACGAAAAGCTTAGTAAACTGTGTACCTTCAGTTTGCAACAAAGCTACGTGGACTCGTTTCAGTTATTTCAAAACCATCAACTGGAGTTCACCCCGCCAAAGGTACTGGCGTCACGTGACACCATTAAAACAAACTGTTATCGCTATTGCACCTATTCCACTGCGCGTGACTGAGCTAGGCCCCTTTGTGCGCCATTGCCAGGGAGAGATCACAGAGCCACCCGTGACATCCATCTTGTTTTCCCCATGGTCTCCCCTGCAATAGCTGGCCTCTGATTTGGATGCCGCAGTGGCCCCACAAGGTACTAGTTTCCTCTCTCTGTGGCCCCACAAGGTACTATTTTCCCCTCTCTGTGGCCCCACAAGTACTAGTTTCCCTTCTCTATGAACTTATAAGGTTCTAGTGTCTCTTTTCCCCCAGCAATGGAGCGCACTGACACTCCATTCACTTTCCATGGGACTGCGGTGATAGCTGAGCGGTAAGCACTTGGGCATGTCAATCAGCTCCATTGTTCATAGTAGTTTTAATCTGCTCTTGGTCAGGAGACACACAATGTGGATGTCAAATTAGGAGTCTAAGGAGAATACTGTTCAGTGGTGCCAGTCACATGAGCTGTCAACCTGCTGTCTATTGAATGTGCAGGTACAGTATGTGTATAGCAGTGCAGGTTAGTCGGAGTAGGATATGATATTTCTTAAATTTAGTCTAGACTGGCCTGAGTAAAACATGGTTATGTTTCTTTTGTTTACTGAATTGAGTGAATGTGCTGATGCAGAATTTGGTGCCCTACGTTTCACTTTGTCCAGGGGCACACTTAGTCTAAAACCGGCTTTGGTTTAAGGTCATTGTCCAGCTGTGAGGTAAACTTCAGTCCCAATCTCAAATCTGTGTCAGACTTAATGGGTGATATTTACTGTCATCCATTGTTTCTTCAATCCTGACCAGTTATCTAGTCGCTGCTGATGAAAAGCATCCTTGCGGCATGATGGTGTTCTTAGGGTGATGGGAAGTGTTGAGTTGGTGTCGCTCATAGTGTTTCCCATGATGGGCAAAATATTCAGTTTCAGTCTCATCTGACTAGAGAACCCTTTTCTTTGTGTTTGGGGAGTCTGCTACATGCTATTTGATGACCTCCAAACATGTTTTCTTATGTTTTTTCACTTTGTGGAGTGTACGGCCTATAGTGCTCCTATGGACAGATACTTCCATCTCCACTATTGTTACATGTGTTGAATCTCTATTAACGGCCTCCTTGTCTGGTTGGTAAGTTTACTTGGAGTAATGTTATGGGAAGATGGGAACCTCTTGGATCCTAAGTTCTTTGTAACCCTATTTGAGAAACACTGCTTTTAATCAATGTATATTAAACATTTAAAAGTGCTGTGCCATGTTTGAAAGTTCCCTCCTATCCCCAAGATAGGGGATAACTTTCAGATCAGTGGGGACAATCACTGAGAAACCACTGATCCCGAAAACTGAGCTCCGATGCATCCTGAAGTGATGGTGATTACACAACCATATTTTTGTGAATAGGGAATCATTTTCGAACATGGCACAACCCTTTTATGAATTTGTTAAGATAATTGTTTGTTTCGGTGGTTCAGAATCTAAAAACTTGATCAAACATTCTTATTAGAGATGAGCGAGCGTACTCGCTAAGGGCAAATACTCGAGCGAGTATTGCCTTTTGCGAGTACCTGCCCGCTCGTCTCAAAAGATTCGGGTGCCGGCGAGGGGCGGGGAGAGGCGAGGGAGAGAGGGGAGGAACGGGGGGGGGGGGGGGGGGTTGGGAGATCTCTCTCTCCCCCCTGTTCCCCTCTGCTCACTCCTGCAACTCACCGCTCACCCCCGCCAGCACCCGAATCTTTTGAGACGAGTGGACAGGTACTCGCAAAAGGCAAAAGTATTTGCCCTTAGCGAGTACGCTCGCTCATCTCTAATTCTTATACAAATTTTATGGGATGTTGAATACCTTTATTAGCCAACCAGAACAATTATATTTACAAGCTTCCACGGTTTAGAGGTTCCTTCATCAGGCAGATGACAAATGAACAAGTGAGAGAAAAAACGCAGCATTAATTTTTACTCTAAAAAGTTTAATATCATTAATGTGGTTAATACATTTGTAAGTTCCCAGATGCCTTTTAGGTTTCACTAGTATAATTCCCAAATGGTCTTCTAATCCTGACACAGTTCTATTGTGAAATATTCATGCACTCAGCAAATGCATTAATGCTAGTGTGATAAATTGACAAGAGATGCAGCTAGTTATCTCATACATTAACGTTAGACTGACGGTCTTTGGAGTATAAGGGACTGACCATGCATCCATTATTTACACAGGCTGTTATACGTCAGCTTCAGACCCATTTTCCTTTTCATTTAAGCCAATGGGAATAGGTAAATATTGACCTTCCAAAGTGAATTATTGATCAGAATGTTTTAGGTGAACTGGTCTCATAGAAATGTTCTTAAGATATAATATGAAGATGTGTATTGCTTCTTTAATAGCATCTGTATGTATATTTTATCGTGAAGCAGAATGCGTCAGGATATGGACACCTTTGCACTGAAATATTTACTTTGTTCGCTTGCTTCTTAAATGCAAAATTAAGCAACTTTCAAAATAGTCTGCATGAAACATTTTCTAGCATTTTGATGTTGTAGAGTGCATGCAATTCCTTCACATGGGTGACTGTACTGTTGAATCTGACACAGATCTGACAGCACCCAGCTCCTCACTATGCTGAATCTATGTCTCTGCTCTTCCTTTTTCTTCTCTTAGTGTTAGGGCTTAGACACAAAGTTGTATTTTCTGTCTTTGTGCTGTCCATGTAACAGTATTTTTAAATTCTAGCCTCTCATGTATGATACATTTTCAGGCTTTTTTCACATGATGTTAGTGATATCCATTTAGTGTATATGGTGGGACCCCCCCCCCCCCAACTAGGCATATTGATAGAGGCAAAAACTGTGTTCTTTTTGTCTGTGTTGAGTTGGTATACATTGACTATACTATTCTATACATTGGTATCCAGTAAAGAATGCATACTGTATGGTGTAAGTTATTTTTTATGGGAGCCTGTGGGTAACTAGTATGACTATGGGGCATGCATCACAGGCATCCAATTGCTTTGGTAAGTGCAGCACATATGCCATGATACAATGCGACACTTTTATAGTCACATAGAGAAGCGATTACTATTTAATGACGTCTGTTTAATTGAAACACACATGCTGGTTATCACGTCCTGAGGACGAAAACACAAATTGGGATGCAGTGCATCACTGTTTATGGGTATTTAGTTTTTACATATTGCAACTTTGGACATTTAGGACCTTTTGTGTAACTATTTTAATGCAGGTTTGCATGTATGTACCTCTACTGTAGTGATATACAATCTTGCTTTTGTGTGATACATCTGATGCCCTATATTATGTATTAGTTTTTGTTATCCTCCTGTTTGTCTTTGTGTCATCCATTTCTGTATTTTAAAATATTTTCAATTAAAATATATAAATTTTGGTAGCTTCATGCTCCTAGTTTTGTCTTTCTCTCCATTGGAGGTACATCGAGAGCTTTCCCAAGCTTATAGTAATATAGCAATAGCATGTGGCAATAGTATCTTTCAGTTGTGGTTTTGCCATTGTGTGAAATTGACATGCTGTCTTACATTATGTGTAGCTATATAGTAGGTTTTAACTACACTCATTGTTAAAAAAAAATCTAGAAGGAGTTGTTGAAATTGAACTAAACTTTCTATGTGTGATTGTAACATTGATATAAGTGATTACAATATCAGAGCAAAGAGATAATTCATTGCAGAAAACTGACCCCTTGCTGTACCGCCTTTAGCTTGGATACAAGATGTGATATGGGCGGGCATGGAGGCATACAGGTACCATATGGTATCTTCCGGCATATCGGTCCACATTTGCTTTAATTGAGCCTCTAGATTGTGCAAACTTGTAGACTGTTGGAGTTGGCATTCCAGATGGTCCCATACATGTTTTAATGGTGATGAATCTGGTGATCAGGCAGGCCAGTGTGGCAATGTTGTGGGGTCATTCCTGTGACACCCTTTCAGTGTGCAGCCAAGCATTGCCCCTCTTGGAAGCCCTGCCATGAGAGTAACATATGTGGCTTCAGGATGCCCAGAACATATCGCTGAGCTGTCATTGTCCCTTGTACCACTACTAAGGGTGACCAATTGACATATGTGATGGCCCCCAAACCATCACACCAGCAGTGGGCAGTGTGCCGCTCCACAGAAAAGTCAGGATTGAGGTGCTCACCCCTAGGTCTTCAGACATGAACACAGCCATTATCTGTGCCTAACTGAAACCTGGATTCGTCATTCAAGACAACCCGGTTCCCCTCCGTAAAAGTCTTGCTTCGTCATTCACGACCCCTCTGCAAATGGAGTCTAGGTGCTTGATTTTATTTTGACAAAAAGCATATTTTGTTTTAACATGACTTATCATAGTACTGTTGGGGGAAAATATTTGGGTTTGTTGTAAAGCTGCAAAATGCTTTTGAATTTCAAGTCTTCTGTATCACATAATAATTGCTTCATATAAGAACAGTCCAACATGATGGCATTCTGTTTCCTAGCTAATATACTATTGCTTTCTGTGATGAGAATACCCCTTTAATTCAGATGCTATAGAAGCCCAGTCGTTATGACCTCTTTATGACATAACCCAAAGAACAGGAAACTGAACCTCTAGTTATGGGTAGGACATATCCATATACTTAAAACATGTTTTACATATGACTTCAGGAAAGGGCTTATCTTGGCCTTATGACAGCAGACATTTTTTCAGTTTTTTTATTTTCGCATTCTGAAAGATAAAACTTTTATTTTGCCATGTAGCCATACGAGGGCTTGTTTTTTGTGCGATAAGTTGTATTTTTCAATGGACCGGTTAGACTACAAGCTTGTCCCAGATGCTCCTAAACAAACTCTGACTTTTTACATGGTATCTGGCAGTCCCCAAAAATTAAAAAATACTGGGATGAGGCCCACAAACTGATACAAGACATAGCGGGACAGACCCTACAACTAACTCCACAAATTTTCATACTCCATCAAACGGAAAAAAGCCAAAATGACCCACAGTATTCTACTAATTAGCAAGAGGTGCCTTTTGAACAGTTGGCTGCTGGCCAAACCCTCGGGAATAAATGATATTATCCAACAATTAAAATATCTGATGAGAATGGAGAGAGTAGAGATAGAGAGGTGTGGGGAGACCCAAGCCCCAAAATTTTTCAAAAATGGAGAGAGTTTAGAGAACAATTTCTTGACCCTAATGAAATTAAAGAATGTATGAATCAGTTCACTAATACAACATGGTACTATGGACAGAATGATATGAACCATCTGGGTAATCTAAAGATCACATGACGAAATATGGAGGGGGGTAGTCGCTGGAGGAAATGCTGCGGGTTACTTTTGTAAGTTACTAGTTATAGGTTTTATTTCTACTTGTATAATAAGGTATTAAGATTTTGGGAAGTTTAGGGGAAAGATGGGGAAAGGGGGAAAATAATGGAAGATATATATACATGAGACTGACACTATTCTGTACACAAGAAATATTAAGATGGTCAATCAATGATGACTAATGAAGGCGAGAACGCATCAGTAACAGAAATGTGTGTTATATGATTAAAACTTTGTATAATGATTACAATCAACTCATGTATGTTTTCCTTGAAATGTCAATAAAAAAAGTTTAAAAAAAAGCATATTTCATAGAAACTTTTTGAATTGGCATATTCACAGAGTCATAACTTTTTGAATTGTTGTTGGCCCCACTAACTCTGGGCCACTACACTAACATCTGCATAAATCATGTATTATTGCATTTTATTACCTTCCTTTATGAGTGATAAAGTAAAAAAGTAAAGTGTGCTGTTGTTTCTTTGTAACCTATTTTCATTATCTTTTTTGCAGCTGCCACTTATTTTTCAGCTTGCTTCAGTGCATGAAAAAAATATCCTGTTGCTACATAAATAGTCAAGAAGTAGTCTGTTACTGGTACCACAGTGCTATTATCTGATTTGACATTGACACACCCTACAGTCCTGTTCATTAGCAAAGTCTACGTGAGACCAATGTATTAGGCCTCTTTCACATGGCGACACGATATCACTGCGAGAAAATCGCATCGGTTCTATCTTTCGACTGATACGAGCTGGCGGCACCCATAGACTCCTATGGAGCTTGAAAAATAGGGAGGGGGAGGCAGTTTAGTAGAGTTAATCGCAGGTAAAAGCTTACAGGTGCCTCTATTTAGGCATTTGAAGTCATTCCGAGGTTTTATGCCGAGCGAGGGATTTTGGGCTTCGGTGTATTTTTTCACTAATACATCACACCCGGACGTGTGAATGAACGAGAAAACACTAATAAAGTTCGGGACATGATTGTATCTTTTCTTCATTCATGCGATTTTACGGTGCATGCAGCTGACCGTAAAAACACATATGCCCGTGTGAAGGAGCCCTAAGGCTGCCTTCTAGAGATGAGCGAACGTACTCGTCCGAGCTTGATATTCGTGCGAATATTAGGGTGTTCGGGATGCTCGTTACTCGTAACGAGTACCACGCGGTGTTCTGGTTACTTTCAGTTTCCTCTCTGAGACGTTAGCGCGCTTTTCTGGCCAATTGAAAGACAGGGAAGGCATTACAACTTCCCCCTGTGACGTTCAAGCCCTATACCACCCCCCTGCTGTGAGTGGCTGGGGCGATCAGATGTCACCCGAGTATAAAAGTCGGCCCCTCCCGCGGCTCGCCACACATGCCTTGTGAGTTAGTGAGGGACAGTGCTGCTGGTGCCTGAGCTGCTGTAGGGAGAGCGTTAGGAGTTAGTGTAGGCTTCAAGAACCCCAAAGGTCCTTCTTAGGGCCACATCTACCTGTGTGCAGGCTGCTGCTAGCAGTGTTTTGTTTTTTTTTTCTCAAAATCGGCAGTGCAGAGCATTGCACCCGGCATTAGGGACAGAAGTGGTGCTTAGGCAGGGAGAGTGTTAGGAGTGAGTGTAGCCTTCAAGAACCTCAACGGTCCTTTCTAGGGCCACATTTAACTGTGTGGAGTACTGTGCAGGCTGCTGTTAGCAGTGTTGCATATTTTTTTTTTCTAAAAATTGTCTGTGCAGAGCATTGCACCCTCCATTGATACTACAGGGAAAGAATTGTGTAGGCAGGGCCACAACACAGTTATTGTTCATTGAATATCCGCAGTGGGGCCCTCCCTTTGCAAAAAAGCAGGGAAAAAATTATATTTGGCCTGCCTGTGTCAGTCCTAAGGTCTCCGTGTACGTGTGTGCTGCGTGGAGAACATACAAAAATCAAACGCAACCAGCTACGGTTTACTGCAGGCTTGCGCCATTGTCTTTCCTGACTGGCAAATACCTGCTCTGCCAGAGTTAATAACTCTGCTACACTAAAGTTGTGTGACACTTTTTCAGGGCCACACCACAGTTATTAAACGTATTGTTCATTGAATATCCGCAGTGGGGCCCTCCCTTTGCAAAAAAGCAGGGAAAAAATTATATTTGGCCTGCCTGTGTCAGTCCTAAGGTCTCCGTGTACGTGTGTGCTGCGTGGAGAACGTACAAAAATCAAACGCAACCAGCTACGGTTTACTGCAGGCTTGCACCATTGTCTTTCCTGACTGGCAAATACCTGCTCTGCCAGAGTTAATAACTCTGCTACACTAAAGTTGTGTGACACTTTTTCAGGGCCACACCACAGTTATTAAACGTATTGTTCATTGAATATCCGCAGTGGGGCCTTCCCTTTGCAAAAAAGCAAAAAAATTATATTTGGCCTGCAGGCTTGCGCCAATTTATTTCCTGCCTGGGAAATCAAATCACTGGTAATACAGCATGCTGAGGGGTAGGGGTAGGCCTAGAGGACATGGACGCGGCCGAGGACGCGGAGGGCCAAGTGAGGGTGTGGGCACAGGCCGAGCTCCTGATCCAGGTGTGTCGCAGCCAACTGCTGCGCGATTAGGAGAGAGGCACGTTTCTGGCGTCCCCACATTCATCGCCAAATTAATGGGTCCACGCGGGAGACCTTTATTAGAAAATGAGCAGTGTGAGCAGGTCCTGTCCTGGATGGCAGAAAGTGCTTCGAGCAAGCTATCATCCACCCAGAGTTCTGCGCCGTCCAGTGCTGCAAATCCGAATCCTCTGTCTGCTGCTCCTCCTTCCTCCCAGCCTCCTCACTCCACTACAATGACACATGCTCAGGAGCGGGAACACTCCCAGGAACTTTTCTCGGGCCCCTGCTCAGATTGGGCAGCAGTGGTTCCTCTACCACCAGAGGAGTTTATCGTCACTGATGCCCAACCATTGGAAAGTTCCCGGGGTCCGGGGGATGAGGCTGGGGACTTCCGGCAACTGTCTCAAGACCTTTCAGTGGGTGAGGAGGACGATGACGATGAGACACAGTTGTCTTGCAGTGAGGTAGTAGTAAGGGCAGTAAGTCCGAGGGAGCAGCGCACAGAGGATTCGGAGGAAGAGCAGCAGGACGATGAGGTGACTGACCCCACCTGGTGTGCAACGCCTACACAGGACAGGTCTTCAGAGGGGGAGGCACGGGCAGCAGCAGGGCAGGTTGCAAGAGGCAGTGCGGTGGCCAGGGGTAGAGGCAGGGCCAGACCGAATAATCCACCAAGTGTTTCCCAAAGCGCCCCCTCGCGCCATGCCACCCTGCAGAGGCCGAGGTGCTCTAAGGTCTGGCAGTTTTTCACAGAGACGCCTGACGACCGACGAACAGTGGTGTGCAACCTTTGTCGTGCCAAGATCAGCCGGGGAGCCACCACAAACAGCCTGACCACCACCAACATGCGCAGACATATGATGGCCAAGCACCCCACAAGGTGGGACGAAGGCCGTTCACCGCCTCCGGTTTGCACCGCTGCCTCTCCCCCTGTGCCCCAACCTGCCACTGAGATACAACCCCCCTCTCAGGACACAGGCACGACCGTCTCATGGCCTGCACCCACACCCTCACCTCCGCTGTCCTCGGCCCAATCCAGCAATGTCTCGCACCGCACCGTCCAGCCGTCGCTAGCGCAACTGTTGGAGCGCAAGCGCAAGTACGCCGCCACGCACCCGCACGCTCAATCGTTAACCGTCCACATAGCCAAATTTATCAGCCTTGAGATGCTGCCGTATAGGGTTGTGGAAACGGAGTCCTTCAAAGCTATGATGGCGGGGGCGGCCCCGCGCTACTCAGTTCCCAGTCGCCACTACTTTTCCCGATGTGCCGTCCCAGCCCTGCACGACCACGTCTCCCAAAACATTGTACGCGCCCTCACCAATGCGGTTAGTGGCAAGGTCCACTTAACTACGGACACGTGGACAAGCACAGGCGGCCAGGGCCACTACATCTCCCTGACGGCACATTGGGTGAATTTAGTGGAGGCTGGGACAGAGTCAGAGCCTGGGACCGCTCACGTCCTACCCATCCCCAGAATTGCGGGCCCCAGCTCGGTGGTGGTATGTTCGGCGGTGTATGCTTCTTCCACTAAACCACCCTCCTCCTCCTCCTCCTCCTCCTCAACTTCTGTCTCGCAATCTAGATGTGTCAGCAGCAGCAGGACGTCGCCAGCAGTCGGTGTCGCGCGGCGTGGCAGCACAGCGGTGGGCAAGCGTCAGCAGGCCGTGCTGAAACTACTCAGCTTAGGAGATAGGAGGCACACGGCCCACGAACTGCTGCAGGGTCTGACAGAGCAGACCGACCGTTGGCTTGCGCCGCTGAGCCTCCAACCGGGCATGGTCGTGTGTGACAACGGCCGTAACCTGGTGGCGGCTCTGCAGCTCGGCAGCCTCACGCACGTGCCATGCCTGGCCCACGTCTTTAATTTGGTGGTTCAGCGCTTTCTGAAAAGCTACCCACGCTTGTCAGACCTGCTCGTAAAGGTGCGCCGGCTCTGCGCACATTTCCGCAAGTCCCACACGGACGCTGCCACCCTGCGCACCCTGCAACATCGGTTTAATCTGCCAGTGCACCGACTGCTGTGCGACGTGCCCACACGGTGGAACTCTACGCTCCACATGTTGGCTAGGCTCTATGAGCAGCGTAGAGCTATAGTGGAATACCAACTCCAACATGGGCGGCGCAGTGGGAGTCAGCCTCCTCAATTCTTTTCAGAAGAGTGGGCCTGGTTGGCAGACATCTGCCAGGTCCTTCGAAACTTTGAGCAGTCTACCCAGGTGGTGAGCGGCGATGCTGCAATCATTAGCGTCACCATTCCTCTGCTATGCATCTTGAGAAGTTCCCTGCAAACCATAAAGGCAGCCGCTTTGCGCTCGGAAACCGAGCCGGGGGAAGACAGTATGTCACTGGATAGTCAGAGCACCCTCCTGTCTATATCTCAGCGCGTTCAGGAGGAGGAGGAGGAGCATGAGGAGGATGAGGAGGAGGGGGAAGAGACAGCTTGGCCCACTGCTGACGGTACCCATGCTGCTTGCCTGTCATCATTTCAGCGTGTATGGCCTGAGGAGGAGGAGGAGGAGGAGGAGGAGGATCCTGAAAGTGATCTTCCTAGTGCGGACAGCCATGTGTTGCGTACAGGTACCCTGGCACACATGGCTGACTTCATGTTAGGATGCCTTTCT
Source organism: Eleutherodactylus coqui (assembly GCF_035609145.1). Lineage (NCBI taxonomy): Eukaryota > Metazoa > Chordata > Amphibia > Anura > Eleutherodactylidae > Eleutherodactylus > Eleutherodactylus coqui. Next base: position 74,215,784 of record NC_089845.1, read on the forward strand.
CGTGACCCTCGCATTCAACGCATTCTGGCCACTACGGATTACTGGGTGTACACACTGCTCGACCCACGCTATAAGGAGAACCTTCCCACTCTCATTCCCGAAGAGGAAAGGGGTTCGAGAGTGTCGCTATACCACAGGACCCTGGCGGACAAGCTGATGGTAAAATTCCCATCCGACAGCGGTAGTGGCAGAAGGCGCAGTTCCGAGGGCCAGGTAGCAGGGGAGGTGCGTAGATCGAGCAGCATGTACAGCCCAGGCAGTGCAACAGTCTTTAAGGGCCTGGCCAGCTTTATGGCTCCCCAGCAAGACTGTGTCACCGCTCCCCAGTCAAGGCTGAGTCGGCGGGAGCACTGTAAAAGGATGGTGAGGGAGTACGTAGCCGATCGCACGACCATCCTCGGTGACGCCTCTGCCCCCTACAACTACTGGGTGTCGAAGCTGGACACGTGGCCTGAACTAGCGCTGTATGCCCTGGAGGTGCTTGCTTGTCCTGCGGCTAGCGTCTTGTCGGAGAGGGTGTTTAGTGCGGCTGGGGGAATCATCACAGATAAGCGTACCCGCCTGTCAACCGACAGTGCCGACAAGCTAACACTCATCAAGATGAACAAAGCCTGGATTTCCCCAGACTTCTCTTCTCCACCAGCGGACAGCAGCGATACGTAAGCAATGCGTAGGCTGCACCCGCGGATGGAAGCTACGTTCTCTCTCACCATCCAAAATGGGGACATTTCTGCTTCATCAATCTGTGTATAATATTCCTCCTCCTGCTCCTCCTCCTGAAACCTCACGTAATCACGCTGAACGGGCAATTTTTCTTAGGGCCACAAGGCTCACTCATCTAATTTTTCGAAACAATTTTTATATGTTTCAATGCTCTTAAAAGCGTTGAAACTTTAACTTGAACCAATTTTTCGTTAAACTGGGCTGCCTCCAGGCCTAGTTACCACTTAAGCCACATTAACCAAAGCGATTAATGGGTTTCACCTGCCATCTTGGTTGGGCATGGCCAATTTTTACTGAGGTACATTAGTACTGTTGGTACACCAATTTTTTGGGGCCCTCACCTACAGTGTAATCATAGCAATTTGTATGTTCTTCGCCTGCACTCATGGTACAGAAGTGTGTGTGGGGTTGGCCTACACTTTAGCTACATAAATGTAACTTGGGCCTTGGCTATACTGCAGCTACTGAAATGGAACTAAGACTGCGCTCCCACTATACTGCTGCTTCAGAATTGTTACTGGGGCCTGTCTTGAGTGCTACTATTGCTGACATGGAACGAAGACTGCGCTCCTGCTATATTGCTGCTTCGGAATTGTTACTGGGGCCTGTCTTGAGTGCTACTATTGCTGACATGGAACGAAGACTGCGCTCCCGCTATACTGCTGCTTCGGAATTGTTACTGGGGCCTGTCTTGAGTGCTACTATTGCTGACATGGAACGAAGACTGCGCTCCCGCTATACTGCTGCTTCGGAATTGTTACTGGGGCCTGTCTTGAGTGCTACTATTGCTGACATGGAACGAAGACTGCGCTCCCGCTATACTGCTGCTTCGGAATTGTTACTGGGGCCTGTCTTGAGTGCTACTATTGCTGACATGGAACGAAGACTGTGCTCCTCCTATAATGCTGCTAGTGATATGTTAGTGGGGCCTGTCCTAATGCTACGGCTGAAATGTTACGAATTCTGGGCTCTGCCTATACCGCTGCTAATGGTATGTCTCTGGGGTGTGGAAACAGAGGCTTCCCAAAGACATGATGGCGGCGAGGCCATTTCCCACCAACGCGGTTACTGTTAAGGTGCATATAACCACGGACACGTGGAGAGGACACGTAGTGCCTCAAAAACATCCCCCTCCTCCTCCAATAGGGAAAACATTCTTGGCAAATGCCTTTGCATTGGTTCGTCTGGTGGCAGTCCAAGAATTTCACCTTTACCGACACTACAAGAGAGCCCCCCCACCATCCCCCCGCCACGGCCCACTTAATCCTGGCCACATTCCGAAAACCAACAAAATAAAACCGCGCTACTAGGTCCGCAGTCACCACCACATTACCACCAACGCGGTTACTGTTAAGGTGCATATAACCACGGACACGTGTAGAGGACACGTAGTGCCTCAAAAACATCCCCCTCCTCCTCCAACAGGGAAAACATTCTTGGCAAATGCCTTTGCATTGGTTCGTCTGGTGGCAGTCCAAGAATTTCACCTTTACCGACACTACAAGAGAGCCCCCCCACCATCCCCCCGCCACGGCCCACTTAATCCTGGCCACATTCCGAAAACCAACAAAATAAAACCGCGCTACTAGTGGTCCGCAGTCACCACCACATTACCACCAACGCGGTTACTGTTAAGGTACATATTACCAGTCTGACTGGGGCATGCAGACACCTTGACAGAATGAATAGTGTGTGGCACATAGGTTCCCCATTGCTATGCCCACGTGTGCAGCTCCTGATGGCGGTGGCACAGGATTCTATTTCTCATTGCTTCTGTACAGCATTGTGGGCTATCACCCCGCCCCTTTTAAAGAGGGTCGCTGCCTAGCCGTGCCAACCCCTCTGCAGTGTGTGCCTGCGGTTCCTCCTCATGGCAGACACACTTCTAAATAGACATGAGGGTGGTGTGGCATGAGGGCAGCTGAAGGCTGCGCAGGGACACTTTGGTGTGCGCTGTGGGGGGGAGGGGGGGAGGGGGGGGGGCGGTTGGTCAGCATGTAACCCAGGAGAAGTGGCAGCGGAGTGTCATCCAGGCAGTGATTGTGCTTTGTTGTAGCTAGTGTGGTGCTTAGCAAAGGTATGCCATGCTAATGAGGGCTTTTCAGAAGTAAAAGTTGTTGGGAGGGGGGGGCACTCTTGCTGCTATTGTGGCTTAATAGTGGGACCTGTGAACTTGAGATGCAGCCCAACACGTAGCCCCTCGCCTGCCCTATCCGTTGCTGTGTCGTTCCCATCACTTTGTTGAATTGCCCAGATTTTCACACATGAAAACCTTAGCGAGCATCGGCGAAATACAAAAATGCTCGGGTCGCCCATTGACTTCAATGGGGTTCGTTATTCGAAACGAACCCTCGAGCATCGTGAAAAGTATGTTCCGAGTAACGAGCACCCGAGCATTTTGGTGCTCGCTCATCTCTACTGCCTTCACATGACTGTATATACATCTATTTACCAATGTAAATTTGCAGGGCCAGCTGAATGAATGCATTGAATTTAGCTGCGTATATAGGCTCTGGCGCCTCTGCGTATATATATCTGGCGTCATCAGGGGTATTGGAGCAGGGGTGTAACTATAGGCGATGCAGAGATCGCGGTTGCACCCGGGCCCACAAGCCTTAGGTGGCCGATAAGGCCTATAGGGAGTACAGTATTATGAATAAAGCATTATAGTTGGGGGGCATATTACAGATTTAGGACCCAGAAGCTTTAAGTTACGTCTCTGTAACAGGAGCTATAATTGATGCCCGGTTTCTGACAGGAAATAATAAAGGTGAAAGGCGGGTTCCTATACTAACGCCACGAGACAGCGAGTATGCGCCGTATCAGCATTAGCCGACATATCATCTGGCACTTCCTGCTAGGCAGTGAACGCTACGTCACTATAACATAGCCTACACTAACCTGCCGAAAGAAGAATGCGGCTGCATAACAAGAAGATGAATCCGGTCAGCTTGCGGTGAGGTGACCTGGGGGACTGCAGGAGCCAGGAGAAGATCGGCGAGGAGAAGATGCGGTAAGTAGACTACCTGGAGGAGGAATCGGTACTTATACATTTTTTTGTAATGACAAAACCCCTTTAATAAATTTGATCAAAAGGACTGTGTACCACTTCTTGTGTCTGTATTCCACTGTTACAAGCCTAACTCTTGCAAATTTCATTCATATTGTTTTGATTTATCGCTTGTAGTAAGTAATAGACACAGAGGTGATTTAGTGTGCACAGCATTATGTAACCATAGAATGAAGCTCAGATTGTTCATCTATTGCTAGTAGTTACTCTAAAATATACATAAAATGTATATTTTTGATAAGTCTTTGGCTCCATGTATCCTGAAACCTCCTAACTGCAACAGTAGCACTACAATAACCAGCATGGGGATCTGGATGTGCAGTTTATCTAATACATAATTGCTAGGTGCCTGTTTGTGGTTATTGGAAGGATGGATCTCAAAAAGGTGTGGTGGATCTAATAAATTTAACACTGTCAAAGTGGTGAGGTTTGAATGTTTTATGTAAAACACTTTCGTATTGTATTTGTTCCTTACTTGTTCGGGATTCTTATAACACCCTGAGCTGATTTTATCTCTACAGCTTTTATCTTGTAAAACAGTATTTCTATGTAGCAAGAAAAAAATTGTTACGTGTGCTGCTGGGATCTGTAGTTCTAAGCTTCCTAGCAGCACAGACCTCCCAGGGTTAATTGATTCAACTGGCTGGGTGTGGTACTTCCTGCTAGCCAATCTCCTGAGTTTGTGCTCACATATAAACCCAGCTCCTGGTCAGTCTCTGTCTGGTGTACAGGGTGAGCAGTCATGAATCCTTGTCTGTTCTACACAGGAGGATGGCAAGGCCCTGGACACCAGAGAGAGACTGACCAGGAGCTGAGTTTATATGTGAGCACAAACTCAGGAGATTGGCTAGCAGGAAGTACCACACCCAGCCAGCTCAATCAATTAACCCTGTGAGGTCTGTGCTGCTAGGAAGCTTAGAACTACAGATCCCAGCAGCACACGTAACAGAAATGCCATGCAGTAGTCACTCCCAAATTATCATGTATATGCAATATCAAATGAAAAGTCACAAAACTAAGAAGTGTTGTGCATCAAAATATTTGCATTTTTAAGATTATTGGGACTCATAGAAGGTTAATTGGGGACATCCTGCTTTAACAGTATATATTCAGCCTTACTCCTGGCCATGCCATACACGGAAGATCAGGAGCTGTGTAGATCTGTTTGCATATTTTATAGAATGCCAGTAATGTATGTCAAATTCTAATATCTCAGAGAAGTAAGGGAGCTGTCCGTTTGGGCAATACAAATGTACTACTTTGTACAAGGCAATGTACAGTAAGCAAAACCAATAAAATCTGATGACCGCACAGTCTTAAACTGTCACTCCGTCCTAGCCCAGTAAATCTCCCAGACTACTTTGGTGGTTCGTAGTTGCCAAGAAGGTGGCATACGTTTCTTCCAAATAGATATTTGCATCTGATAAGTGCCAAGTCGACTGAACTACACACATTAAAAGTTGATCCTCTGCCAGCCCAGAATAGCTTCTATCACTTTTTATCAGGTGCTTTTTATTTATAAACACTTTTAATTCAGTATTTCTTCACACATTCTTCCAAGTAGAATGAAGAATAAAAAGGTAAATAGCTGTTTATTAACATTTATCACAGTATATAACCGCCTAGATAAGATGGAGTGGTCTTTAGGAATATAATTCTCCAGCCTCTTTATGAAAGGTTTACCTACCTCATTAGATATTAAATATTTAATGTAGAAAGAAAAAGTCATTCAGGAATACTTGGAAACTGTCTGGTTTCTTATGGCAATTAAGATTTCCCTGAGCTCCCCTTAAACAAAGAGCTTTGTTCTTTTGAGGCAATTACCAGAAGTAAAAAAAATTATATACTGCCAGTAAAACTCTAAAAAGGCATATCGGCAAAGAGAGGCAGGAGGATATTTGCTTGGATCCTTAAAAAATAATCAGCCAGGTGTCTACTGTGTGAAATCTTTTCGGTATTTAATGCAAACATTTCAATTACTCTTGCATGCAGGAATTGATCAACCCACAAGGCAAGAAGACATCTATCAGCGCTACTCACCAAGAATTTAGTGAGAATCTGTACAGAAAACACAATAAACAGATTTTCCTCAGCACTGCTAGACTATACTGATGTAAATTGTGGTCATCCCTGGTATTAATAGTAAAGCAATTTATTATGGTTTTTACCTGTAGTATAAGATTGCATCAATAATTAAAAGGGGTCTTCCCATCATGACATCTTCAGACATGTCAACAGACATCTCCAAGCATGGGCGTGGGGTCGAATTTGTTTGGAAGATGAAAACTCCTATATATATAGACTTGACATTTGACTGATGCGTAAGAAGATTCAAACTAAGGGAAAATCTTTTAGGGAATATCTTTGTTCAATCTTTGCTATTAGTTGTTTATTCTTCAAGTTCTTTTGGAAGTGATCTATTGGAAAAGACGATCATGTGGATGCTAAAGATTCTTTTGTGACGTCATAAGGACCCTACACATTTTATGCCAGAAGAGAAATCGAACAAGGACCTTGGTGATACTGTATTGGAAAAACTGTTGTTAAAACGTAGTTTATGGTGCTGTGGGGACGTGACAGGTTCACTTTAACTATTCCTTTTATTAAGCCATGTATTATTTCAGTTTACTAGCTATCACAATGATTTTCTGCTGCATCTCTATAGGATTTATTAGGCATTTAATAATCCCTTATGCAGATTTTTTTTTTTGCGGGCTGTTATTGGTTGAATCAACATTGCATTTTATTTTATAGGCTACTTTAGCCAATATGTATATCATAATTAGTTTTGAGCTACTAGTGGAATAATAGGTTTGTATGGGTATCAGGCCGATTTCGCGAAAATGATTGGGAATTAGGACAGTCTATTCTAACTCCCATTAAAATCAATGTGCCCTGCAGAAGGTCCCCAATGCAGCCCAAGCTCCCCAAATTGCATGGGAATACAGCAATACATATGAGAAACACTGTGCTCCTGTCAGAAATTGTGTTGCGTGTTTTAAAAGCAATGTCAGAAATTTTACAAAGAGAAATTCTGCCAGGTGAAGACAACACTCAAGCACGGGCCTGCTGCAAAGAACATCTGCAGAGCTACAAAAAAGTTTGCTAAGCAAGACAGCAGGTGGGCCGTTTGTTTTAAAAGAAATGTCATAAAGTTTGCAAAGGACAAATTCTACCATATGAACAGAGCAGCCAAGCACGGACCTGCTCCAAGGAAAAGCTGTAGAGCTACAGCTGTAACTGGTGCTTTCGAAAGTTTTTGTTTTGGGAGAAGGAGGAGGAAACATGGCAGACGCAGGAAACGGTAAGCAGCATCAGTTCCTCCATTAGCAGCAGTAACAGCACCTTGAGGGCAGAGTGTGCTCCTCGTGGAAACATGAGAGCTGTAGCTCCGTATTTCCATATTGACATATTTTAAATTAGGCAGGGAAGTAGGAGAAGGAAATATGATGGAATCAGGAGAAGGAGAACAGCACCACCATCACCACCAGTACCTTGAGGGCACAGTGTGATCTTTGATATAATTTCCAGTGTGCTAACTAATCAGTGAAATCTGCCATGGGGGTGCAGAAGTCAGGTGAAATCCCTGCCTGGTTTATTTATATAAACGTCAGGTAATACATATTATCTGAGGACATGGGGTGTGCCTGTCAGTTATCACACCCCCAGTAGTGTGGCCTATAGAGATATGGCAAAAAATAAAGTGGCAGCTATACAGCAAGACACCTTCCCATTTTTGTTACATCTGCTAATAGTAATGTTAGGGTAAAGTTTTAGCTTTAAATTCCAACTGCAAGGTGGTGCTCAAAACTGATGTATATTATGAGAAATGGTGCTTACATGCAATATTTCCAATTGCACAAGCTACAGCATTAATATTAACAATTAGCTTTTGTAAAAGAAGGACTATACTTTAAAACATTAAGTACTGACAATAGCATTTGTCTTGACAATCTACACATTTGGGCTGTTTCTACAAAAATACCTCCAAATATATGGAAATAGTAAAAATTATGGCACAAATACTTGGTAATCTGTGTTGGAACTGCCTTGCTTTTGCTTCCACGATTTGAAGCAACAGTTGTTTTTCTTCTTCGTCATTAGTAAAAAGTCTGAAAATTCATGGTCTTTGAGCCCAGCCTTGTTGTAGACATAAAAACTTGAAACTCTGCCCCAAATAAAGATTTGTTAAAAGGAAAACAAATAGAGGGTGTCTTGCTTTGTAGTTGAAAGTTGAGTTTTTTGGGCCACCCTAACCTCCAGCTGTCCTGAACACACTTTCTGATAGCACACTGGCAGGGGGCAGACAAGCACCTCTAAAGCATGCTGTGCAAGCTCTGGCCATGCATCCAGCTTAGACACCCAAAAGTCAAAGGGGCCAACGCCATGTCTGCGTACATCCACATGGAAGCTGACATGCTCTTGGATCATCATAGATAAGTGCTGCCTGTGATTGTCAATTCTACCCTGTGCTTTTGCTGCAGGCTGCTACGAGCTGAAAAAACGATGACACACTTCTGTTAGACTTCCCCTGCCACTGAAGGTGGTGCTGCTGTGGTGGCTTCCCATCTCGTCCGCCATGAGCTGCAGAGCTGTGATTCATTGTGGATGCATTTTCGCAGCCATAGGGAAGTGCTCTGCTCAAGCTGCTTAACAGTCTGTTTTGGTAGTGCTACATTTTGAGGTCCCTCTCCACTGCCAGAATGAGATTTGTCATTTTTGCCTTGTAGCGGGGATCACGGAGGGTGGCCACCCAGTAATGATATGATTGTTTTAATGTGGGCTATGTGATGGTCCTTCTACAAGCACTGCAGCATAAAATCACTCATATGCTTCAAAGTGCCTAAGGTTGATGGCCCACATTCCTTGTGGTCAGGCCTAAGAATGTACTCTGGCTGGACCCGTCATCCACGTAGAATAGGAATAGATGGAGTTAGTGATTGATGGAAGAAACATTATGAAGCCCCCTCCCCTACTTCTAGTCCTGTATTATTCCCCTCATCTTCTTCCTTCTCTATACTTCTCCGATGGGTGGAGAAACATGTTGGAGAAGATACCCCTTTTCTTACACAAAGCCACCCTCCCTGCTGTGCTGAGTAATGACCGACTGGCCAGACAGTTGGGAGATTGGTACTCCTGTGACAACAACATATCGCTGTCCATGATACCCTGTAGCATTTGTTACAGGAGGCAGACAATAGGTGTCATACTGATGGTCATACTGATGAATGCGTCATCACGACTAACCATTTCAGTCGCTTCCTCTAAGCAGGCTAAAATGACATGCACGTCTTTGATCTGCAGCCACTCCACAGGCATGGTATGGCCAATCTCCATACAGCGTCTGCTAATTGCATACACCGTCTGGTACTCCGTGATCACTCTCTGTTGCTGGCTTAGCCTCTGTAACATAGCAATGTGGAATTTCACTGTGTAGGCATGTCACAGATGAGATGGTTGGGTGGTAGGTCAAACTGTCATTGCACCCCTAGCCTTATCCAGCACTAGATGTAAACCTGGGTAATTGTTTAGGAAGCACTGCACTACCAGGTTCATCACATGGGCCAGAAAAAAAACCATGTGTGAGATTACTGAGGCGAAGGGCTGCCAGCAGGTTGCCCCCTCTGTCACACACAACCTTGCCTGGCTTCAGACCTGGGCCTGCAGAGCCGTCAACAGCTCTTTGGTTGTGTGTGAACGCTTCCCTGGACATATGAGTTTTATGACATCATTTTGGCGTTTACTCCATGCACTGCTGTGTGGAGGTCGGATTTTGTGACATACAGATATCTGTGCCAAAGTAGAGGGTGTTGAAAGTTGGTATGAGAAGGTGGAGGAAGGGAGTGAGGAGTGGACAGAAAAGGTTGATTATCAACTCTTGGGGGCACTATGAAATGTGGACCACCACTCTCAGCTTCATGCCCCACCTGCAAGACATTGACTCAGTTTGCTGTTAAGGATATGTAAGACCCCTGGCCATGTTTGCTAGATCACAAGTCCATGGTCAGCTGCACCCTGCCACTGACAACATTCTTCAATGCTAGGGACACGTTATCACTCACATGGTAGTGTATGGCAGGGACGACTTTTTGAAAAAAGAAGTTGTGGCTGAGCATCTAGTACTGTGGTCTAGCACAGAGCATCATGTTGCAGAAAGAGTTTGTGTCCACTAACCTGAAGGGCAGCATTTCCATTCTGTGCTCATGGATGGTTGGGGGGATTTTTTTACGCTGCCATAGCTGGGGGATGGAGGGCCAGCTGCTGACCTGGGACACGATGAAGTATGGGGTAGATGTCAATGTCAGTGAAGGTTGTGGTGGTTCCTCCAATAGAACCCCATTTACGTTCTCTTCTTGTATACAAGCTTTCACACCAGCAGTAATATATCCTTTGTAGAATATCTGTCCCCATTAACAACAGACCATGTCTTATATAGGCATTAGAGATGAGCGAACGTACTCGTAATGAGTACTTACGCACCCGAGTACCGCCATTTTCGAGTACTTCAGTACTCGGGCGTAAACATTCGGGGGGCGCTGGGGGGCGGGGAGAGGCGCGGCGGTGCAGGGGGTAGCAGCGGGGAACAGGGGGGAGCCCTCTCTCTCTCCCTCTCCCCCCCACTCCCCACTGCTACCCCCCGTGCCGCCACGGCGCCCTCCGAATCTTTATGCGCGAGTACCGCTGTACTCGAAAATGGCGGTGCTCGGGTGCGTAAGTACTCGTAACGAGTACGTTTGCTCATCTCTAATAGGCATATAAATGTAATGCAGCTTCTCTGTCCTGTGCTGAACTGTAAAATGTTCACTGGTTACACTGTGCCTATGTCATGTATGACATGGTCATGTGATGCAGGCGTCCAAAGAAACTTCTGCCCATATGCAAGATGAAGAACATGTTTGGTAACATCAACAAGCTGCCATGGCTCCTCATTGGCTGCACGCTGATCTCTGCAGCAGGCGTTATGGGGAATTCAATTTTCCCACGATTATTGCCAAAAATCAGTTCAGACTAACCAGATTTTATTGCTCGGCCGATCATGATGAGAAACACTAATCAAAATAGGCATTTTGATACAATTATTGATTATAGATGTAGCAGGTTTACTGGCATTAGCACATCATATATGTAACTTATGTGCATATTTTTTATTTAGCTCTATATAGCACTTTTAAGGATGTTTATGGCAGCGATTATGGTGTCTCTTATATGCTGTGTGAGATCATCCTCTTAAAGTATGTTTTATTTTAGATTTTAAAAAGTTACATATTTTTGACTAGTAGCGTTCAATGCACATTTTTTCCGGTTAGTACTAAAATGGATTGGGAGTAGACTTCATCTAAACTTTTTTTCTTCTGTGTAATTTAGTAGTATCAACATTATTTTGGATGTGTTGGACAAAGAACAAACCTTGTGAGCTTGATAAAGACCGCATAGGTTGAAATGTCGCACTGACTATGGAGGGAAAAAAAAGGACATTTATACTTTTTGCACCATTTATGCTGCCACTCTTTCTTGAAGATTATTGAATGATTGTATTGGAAACATCGGTTCTGGCATCTTAGTGGCGTTTTACATATACAAATTTGGCCTCAGCTAGTCTGGCTTTAATTGATAATTAAACCTTAACCCTAATTTGCTGATGATCCTATTTTACACCTAAACACAATTGAATGAGCAATAAAATGCATTTCCATAAGGAAGTTGTCACATTTTTAGACTCTGCCCTGCTATTATCCAGTGGGAAGTGCTACATAAATTACACTGCACAGAGGTAACTAATCACACTTTACAGCAGAGGATAGAATCACCCTTTAATGTTTTGTAAACACCTATATAATGCAACATTTCTTTTTCTTCCATTACAGTCATAAATAAAAAAATTGTATTAAAGAGGTATTCCAAGACTTTTTAAACTTTTTTTTAGATGATCAGCAGATTCTTGGGGCCACTGTCACTGCAGTCTGCACAGAAAGTGGAAAGTTCTGACCAGAGTGCAACGGCCTGGGCTAGTACCTCACTGCAGGTCCCATTGAATTCAATGGCAGCTGCCCCTGCAATACCAATCTGGGGCAGTGCCCTATTGTCAGCACTTTCTGTTCCTGTGCTGATTGCAGTAACAGCAGTCCCAGGAATTAGTTGAGCGGCGGAGATCCAAATGAGTTTCTGCCGACCATCTATTGATGATCTGTCTGTCATCAATAGAATACAATTTAATAAGTCCCAGAATATCTCTTTAAATCAGATAATATAAAATGTAGACAAAGCTTAATAAACCAATCACTTTTCCTTGTTTTGTTCTTCTGTTATCTATTATTTAGTACCACTCATGTAACAGCACCAAAATACAATAGAGATTTTCCTTTATGATGGATTATGCATAGGTTGTTTAAATTATATATTACTTTGAAACACTAACGGATATTTTGTTTCTCTGCTACTTTCAGATGCAGGAAGTGATTCTAATATTCCTTTACCTTCTTTTTTCACAGTTTTGTTTGCTTAAGATATCTATCTGTCTCAATGGAAGAGAGCAGCACCATGTGCCTTAGTTTAGAATGGGTGCAAAACTTTTAGGACCCCAAACTAAAGGTCCATATCTAATACAAAAAAGTCTACAGGCTTTTTCTTGCACCACACTTTGACCCCCTTCTGTGACCTTTGGTGGATGATTTTGGTGTCATTAGATTTGTGACAGCCTCATTACCGCTGTAAAATCATAAAATTTGAGTTTGATACATCGAGTGACCTGTGAGGCCAGGTCAAAGTTCCTATGTTAAGTATAGCAACGCTGTTGTGCTTCAGCCAACAGCGCCGCTAGAGAGTGTCAGGGCTCCTTCACATTGGCGTGTAAATGGATATCACCCCCGCTATCCATGTGGAAATCCCTGGATGTGATGCATTTTCACATGGAAACGGCCTTGCATCCCTGCAGGGCTGAAGGAATCCCCCAGCACGGCTATCACAGCCACGGCGGGGGTTAGCAATGTTCTCACAATGTTTTCAATGGGGCTGGCGCTGCTGCCACCTGCCCCATTGAAAACAATGTGCGATACCACAAAACAAAAGGACATGCTGCTATTTTTTTCCCCCTGCATAGCATCACTACACGGTGCCATGCAGGGAAACATCACAAATGTGAAGGAACCCATTTCGCGTAGCGGACATCGCGTCAATCTAGCTTCATAAAAAAACTATAAGAATTTGCAGCACTCTGGCGATTTTGATAAAGAAATCTATGTATATTCAGCCCATGCTACATTTTATTCTCTCAATAGTGTCTGTCTTTTGCATCTATGTTTTATTTTTTTAATACTGGATTCAGAATCGTGTGTTTCCTATAAGATGAAGGGTTTTCTAGTTTATTCATTGTATAGCAAAAACATATGCAGCAAAAAATGCCCGTCTGACTGAGCCCTTAAGATATAATTAAACACCTCAAGCGTTTATTTGCAGAATTATCATTCTAACTTTAGTAATGGTCTAACTTTAGTAATTTTAGGCTTCTCTTTGTAGAATGTGTCCCTGGATAACTTTTGTGGTTAGTTTGTATTTGCTAAATGTATGTTAAAAATGTACTATTTCCGTTTACAGATCATTTAGAATGATTTTAGTAGGATTTCGGTTGCATTCACACCTGCAGTGGCGCTTTGCGGCACAATTCAATTTCTCTGTTCAACTAAATGTTTCCATTTCTTTCCTTGCTGCTGTAAATAATAATTTGCTGTCCATTTACTTTCTTTCTTCCTATTAAGTTTCCTTTTTTTTTACCGAAAAAATTACTAGTCTGCAGTGCTATTTGTTCTAGTAAAAAAATGGAAACCTAATGGAAATGAAGCAAACTGTTTTTTTTTTAAACGAATTGAAAGCAATGAAGGAAAACTAAAACGTTTAAGTCTCTTTTTCTGCTACCTAAACAGACTAGAGAGAATGCAGCCTTAGGACTCCTTCACACAGGCGCATTGCAGCTGAAAATTGCATGAAAGAGAGGCAGCCATGACCAAGTCCCGGCTGCATCTCCCGTTTATGCCCCTGTTTAGCTCTGCTAAACTGCCTCCCACTCAACGCAAGGGAAGGGAGCGGTACAGGGGATAGTATGTTAAACTCCCGCCCCATCTCCCGCTGAAAGCAAGGGGAGGGGGCAGGATGGGGCAGGAGCTAGTGTGCTAAACTCCCGTCGTGCCCCCTCCCCTTGCTGGCACCCTGCAAGGGGCAGAGAGGGGGAGGGATGGAGGAGGGTGTTTAAAAGAGCCTCTGCTGTTAAATTCCCTCCCCCTTCCCAATGGTTTCTTATAGAAGCTTTCATATGTGCAGAATTAGCAGCACAAAATAGCATGCACCTAAAAAAGATAGAGCATAGGTGCGTTTTGTGCAGAAGTTTCCATTGACTCCTATGGGAGCAGGAGTTAATGGAAACTCCTGCGCAGGGAATAGCTCCCTCGCTTCTTATTATTTTAATTTTTTCAAGTAGCTAGGGCTTATTTTCAGGGAAGGGCTTATATTTTAAGCCCTTCCCTGAAAATCCCTGCGAGGGTTGCCTTGATCCCATTGCTTTCAATAGGGTGGCAGCAGCGCCGGCCCCATTGAAAGCAATTGGATAACATCACAGGCTGTGACAGCTGTGGCAGGGGATTCTTTCATCCCTGCGGGTAGTCCCCTCATCACTGAACACTGTGACAGTTCTTCTCCAAGCGCAGCTGCTGCAGACAATGGGCAAAGTCTCATGCGCGGTGCATAAGAAACTTAGCCCATTCATACATTCTCAGCAGCGCTCTTTTTTTTGCGCCTGTTGGCACGCAAAAAAAAAAACACTTGTCTGACCGAGCCCTTATACTGTAATTAATTGAAGAAGAAACAGACACACTAAGTAAAAAACACTTAAACTATTCTCTGACATAGAACATGAGGTCAAGAGAGAAAAATAAGTGTATTTGGGCGAGTGAAGGTTAACTTTTTTTTTTAAGGAACGTTTATTGGCATTTTCTACATTACAATGCAGAAAGTGCATAAAGGGAGATTCAGCAGTAATATTTCAGTGATGAATCATCATATTTTTGTCAATCCCTTAAAGTTTATGACACCCTTTTATTTTTATAAAAATAAAAAATACAAAATTTAAAATGCAAACATACTAAAACTTTAACTTTAGCCACACCATGATTGCCAGTAGAGCAGGCGTTCAATCTTTATGCAAGTCTTAAAAAGTCAAGAGGTGAAGGAATAAACCTTAACTTTCTCTAAAGGAATCAGTCAGACACATTAGATGCACATATCTTATGAAATTTGGCAGGGCAACCTCTAACTATGTATGTCAGTTTATATAGAGGAGTGACGCTATTTATCTCACGCAGCCAGGCAGCTCTAGTGGGTTTTTAGAGTGCTTCTAGTTGAGCAATATTACTTTTTAGCATAGGACAGCAATAATTTGTACAGTGTGCGCGTTGCCGCATCCACTGGGATGCCCTCCACAAGGCCAAAGAGGTAGATTTTAGGGTGTAGGATACGTAGGGTTCCCAATGAAGCTTACCTTTACCTTTAGATCATAGGTTCAGACTTTAAACTAAATTATATTACTAGTAAAAAGCCCGTCCCAGGATGACGACTGTAATCTGTATATAAATACCCATGCTCAAGAAAATTATTGAGTGGAATTAGATAATAGTTATAATGGAAAGGTGTCAGCTATTTGGAATACACAAAATACCCAGGACAAACCAGCATGGAGGTCCTTTTGCGTGTTGCCCCACTGGCCTACTTTTGTAGACATTGCCTGAATTTTTCAGAAGCCTCCGCAGCTTTTCTGTTATTCTTATCGCATCTAATTAAAATATTCACAGTCATAAAAAGTATGCAAATAATTGGCTCCTTTAAAACACAAGCTATCTGCAAATAAAATACACGAATAGATTTCAGACTATAAAGTAAAGATAGGAGTTTAAGAAATGTTTTGCAGTGCAATTAAGAAAACTCCTAAAACACACATAAGAAGCACTCCACAGTAGATTATGACATAAAAGAGCATCATCTATCTGTCACCGAAAAAATATTTTTCTATGTTTTTCCATAGTTTAGTAATGCATATATAATGATATTGTCTTCATATAACACCATGAACCACATTAATTTAATTTGTGCATCTAAATCAAAGTGGCTGTTCATAAATATTCATTAAAGGTTCTACCCTTTTGGAATATATAATTTAGCAACTTCCTGCTCTGCAAGCTGACTGACGACTCACAAGTGAACTTCCCATTCATTTCTGTGAAACAGTCAATGTGATAGGTTAAAGCTATAATAAAGCTGCAGCCTTTAGGTTCACTTAGAAAAAGGGCACCCCGTAGACTCAGTTATTGAGTAAAATGTAAAAGGAACCTGTCATCAGTTTTTGCAATCTAAGCTACGCATGTAATAGTGTTGATAATGAGATTGCCATATTGTTATACACTGTGTTGCAGCCGTTCTGAGGCCTGCACCTTGCTTGCAAGCCAGACCAGGTTTTGGGTGTGCCCTTGCTTCTCCTGGAGCTGAGGGGTGTGGTAGTTGCAGGAGTGATGTCAGTCAGCACCTGGTGCTGACTAGCTCAGCTCCTATTTAAACTGTGCTAGCATTGACCCCTGTGCTGGTCAATGCTTCAATTGCCGCTGGACAGCGACGGAGGAACACATCCTGGCTGGAGCCCCTCTATTCCAGCGAAGTCCTTTGCTGCTTTATTTGGTTATGTTTTCTCTTTCTTTTGTGCTAGGGCTCCCGGATAGGGACTTGTCAGTGGCCCAGGCACGAGTGTGGGCCCGCACCTTTCGGAGTGATCGGCCCGCCGAGTAGGCAGGGCCCCCTCCCTGGTTAGGGGTTTCTAGGGAGAGAACTCCCCGTAGTTTTATGTTCCTTTGCACAGTTGTGCCTTTTTCTTTGTTTTGGAGGTTGCACTCCCAGTGGGACGCAACACACTGTCGTTATATGTGCCCCAGTACCTTTACAATCATTAGTTTTCTCGCGCTATTTTAAAGTTAGGCAAAAAAGATTTTCATAGAAGAGTCAAATTCTTTCCCATCCCGGTTTTTATTTTTGTCTAATTTTAATGCAATGTGGGAAACTTCAAAAGAGGATTGTGAAGGTAGTGGGGCATGTATAACAACAGTATATGTTGCTTCTGAAACCTGTAGTTCTTTGGTCTACCAGGAGCACACTTCCACAGGTGTGTGATGATTGAGCTGTCTGGGTGTGGATTGTTCCAGCCAGCCAATCACCACTAGGCTCTGCAGATAAGTTCCAGCCCCTTTTGCTATAGGGTGTTGGACATTTATCCATTATCCTTTTCTCTCTCTGTACTTGGCCTTTGTGTCATGCATGCCGTTTGTTCGAGGTGTTTCCCCCACCTTCCCTAAGGATGGTCTGGACAACCGATCTTCCTGTCTGCTTGTTATGTGGGCTCCTGTTCCCTTCTCTTTTATCAGGTGTAGCCTTGAGACATATGATGTCCTGTACGCTGTCAGGTGGGTGATATCTGAAAACATGTTCTTTTTACGTCAACTTGGTGTCTGATGCTCTTCCCCCTTCGGTGTGTGGACACTTGAACAAGCTCTTGTTTATCTATACATGCATGATGTTCTGATTAGGTTTTCCTTCTGTCTGTGAGGTGAGTAGACTTCAGGTGTGAACAGAGTCTTGTTCAGTGTATAGTTTGTTAGCTCAATGGAGTGCTGCAGGCATATTCTTGTGTTCAAAATTAAGGGTTAACATATGAGCTGCTCACAGAATCATTGACTGATCACACAGATCTTGTGTAATAAAGACAATGTCTCCTTTATTTGTTAGCAGACAGTAATATTTATAGGTTTTTAGACAAAGACATTGGAAACAAGGCTATTAACACACCTTACAAATGTATAGCTTATTAATATTAATTTGTTATGATTGGTTATTAAAACTCAGCGCAAGCAGTGATGTCAATCTATAGGCAGAACTTTCTCCCAGGTCACACCCTGTCTGCATGTTAGCTAGTTTGTCTTTAATTAACTACCTCTGGGGTCGTTAATTAGTTATATTTATATAAACATTTCAAACTTGCAATTGGCAATGTTTAGCAATCATTTGTCAGTTCAGGCTTACATGAAGATATACATTTTCATATGTGTTCTATACATATGAAAATACACTGTCTATGCATTATATAGAGTTATATAATATACACACAGAGTACATTCATCCTAAGGACTATATGGAGATATATCTATATGTATTGTGGTAACGTACAGTAGTAGCAAGGGTGGAATGTAAGGAGCCTCAGAGTGCAGTTACTGTTTGTTTAGTTATCCTGCACCTGGGAGGGTGCAGCAACACAGGTTCAAGGTCTCCTTGGTATTAGTGTATCTTGACACGACCAGTAAGTCCTGGTGGCGTCAAAATTGATAGGGGGGGGGGGGGGGGGTGACACCTCCTGTACCTGATTGGCTGCAAAGCCGGTGGGGCTGCAGGTTCTGGAAGGCCACTAAGCATTTTTTCCTAAGGCATACATTGGTGGTCGTTTGCACCCCACAAGGAGAAACCCCAGTCATTCAAGAAGCGCAGGGCAGCCTTGGTGAAGCAGAGTGCTAAGCGGCTTTAGCCACGCCGACCGACAATCGCTGTCCTACTCCCACAATGGACGTGGGAGCGCCGCCGGCACCCACCTGACAGCTCATCAACAGCAGGCGGGACGGAGCCTACAGATGCAGCGGGTGATCGCCGGTCACGCAGCACTAAGGCAGCTGTTGGCACAGACCTGAAACCACAGAGGAAGCTGCCAGGACACAGCGTCCACATGGACCAGCAGCGGGGGACTGCCAGTCACGGATTACAGACCCGCCGGCTGCCACCTACCTCAGAGCACTGAGACAGCGGCAGTGACCGACCCTTCACATCTAACGGGGAACAGCTGCTGCGCTCACACTGAGGGTTTTTGCATGTAGATTGCTTTTGGCGGGCCGTCCCGGCTTCTGGTGAGGGTAACTTTAATTCTTAGCCATACATTATTAAATGTAAATGCTGCCATGTTACAGACCAAACATGGCAGCATTTACAGCTACTAATGTAAGCTCCTAGGACCTCCCTGCCTTGACCCTATTGGGAGCTGAGTGTGTGATAGGGGCGTTCCTCCTGTCAAACCCCTAGCTTCCGGTGGCGTCAAGATACACTAATACCGGTCTCCTTTAAGCTTGTGGAGCTTAGGTCCATTGAGGTCTGTAGGGCATGAGGCCCTGAGGTCTATGTAGACCTGGTGCTTGTCTGTGAGGGACCCAGAAGCACAGAGCAGACAGTGGGTGGTCGACTCCTCACTCAACGCCTGTTGGGGCGAAGTCACATTCCTGGAATGTACGCTGAAAGAAGCGCTATGTGTTATTGTTATGTCTAAAACGCTGTTGCTGTGTGCACTGTGGCCTACAACAGTGCCAAGCTGCATAGGATATGCTGGACTGTTTTTGTATGCTGAATACACTGAATTTGCTCTGCTGATGTGAAATAAATGCTGGCAGGCGCCAGTTTTTAAACTTTACTTTGTGTTTCTGGACATCATTGCGGTACTGCCACCCCCGAGCAAAGGAAAGTAAGTGAAAGATCCCAGGCAAGTAATCCCCACTTCCCACAATACATATATAGATATATAGAGAGATTTATGTATCAAATAGAAAGAACTATGAATTATCTCTTTTGCTGTTAATGGCAAACTAGACAGACAGATATCGGTTTCCCAAACAAAGTCCTAATTATTATTTGTTCTTTTCTCTCTCTCTCCCTAGGGGCTGTGTATACGTTTGACTTAAGGCCCTTTTACACGCAACGATTATCGCTCAAAATTCACTCAAAAGCCATCTTTTTAGCGATAATCGTTGTGTGCAAATGTGCACCCATCGTACACTTACTGTGCACTTTTCGTCCATCGCTGACTTCAGGTCCGGATTAAATTCTCATCCCTCAGGACAATAAGATAAGACGGACCGCACGCTGTTGTCGCAGCCTGTTGGTCGCGGCAACCTTGTCGTATGATGGCCTCAACGCAGGCCAAAGACCTGTTTTCTAGTTAAGCAGGTTAAGGGTTAATGCTGTTGGTGCTGTCTGCCTTTGCTGCATGGAAGCATGCTGGATTAACCATGCCTGGGTGTAGGCTGGAGGTGTGATTTGCTATTCATTCTGCCAGTGTTCAGGTGCAGAGTGGCTATATATTCTCACCCCTCCTGGTGACCAGTGCTGCTTATTCCGTTCCACAGTGTAGAACTTGGAGTTTGGAGCTCTGCTGTACTGGGTGTTTCACAATCTGCAGATAAGTAGCTGCTGGTTCTTTTTCAGTTTGTTTTGTTGCCTTTCTTTTCTGTTTTGCTTTGCGTGTTGGTGCAACTCTCCTGGGATTCCTACAGGGACAATCGGGTCCCAGAAAGAAGACCGCTGGGCCACCTTTTATACAGGCGATGTCCCTGCTTTAGGCAGGGACCATCACCCTCCCTGCTAGGTTAGGGCCAGGCTTCCTTCCCTCTCCCTGGAGTGGTGCTACCGTTCTGCATAGTGTGGTGCGCACTGTTCATCAGTGCAATAGTCTATTTTCTACAGTCGTGTTCATCACCCTGCATCCGTGCTGAGCTTAGTGTTCATGTGATGCACGGATGTGACAGCTGTGTTCTCTGCGGGCAGCACTCATAACAGCTGAAAACATTATGTAACAGCTGTTAACAGACACTTTCCCACTGGAGAACAATAATAATGTATTTAGAGGACAGACCAGACCACCTGCTGTTCTCTAAATACATGCAACTGAAGCACTAAAGGGCTGATTTAGCCCATTAGTACCTATGCAAAATGATCGCTCAAAACTGTCAGTTTCTGATGAATTTTCAGCGATCATGTGTGGGTGTAAATGCACCTTTAGTGATCTCGCATTCCTTGGACTGCCTGGTACATCAACTGAACCACCTGCATACATGTTTATTAGAGAGAAATATAGAGAGAAGAAACAAAGGCAAGTTGACGTATAAGAGGACATTATGGTTTCTCTCACAGACTACACTTGGTTTGAGCAGGGCCTTGTTCAGTGTAATCCCCAGTCATAAAAATGGGTTTGCATTTGTGCAGGTCATTGTCTCCACAGCTTGCACGAATGTAACAATAGTGATATGGCAATCTCATTATCAACACTATTAGGCGTTATTCACACAAGCATTTATATGTGGCTAATTTAGCCGCATTGGGAAAACGCGACCATCTGAAGTATTTGATTCCAATGCATTCATGCAGATGGCCAATTTTTAGCCGTATAAAAACTCCAGCAATTATAGGACATCGGTGGCCGATTTTATATGCCCCCCGAAAAGATAGGTCTTGCCCTATCTTTCAGCCGATATATGCTGGAGGCTCCCACAGACCTCTATGGGAGCTGCTGAAAAAGGGAGGGGGAGGGAGTTCAGCACAGTTTGACACTGCGAAAACATGACAGGCGCCCTTTACTTAAGCATTAGAAGCAATTTTGAGGACTTATGGTGTCCGAGCGAATTCCAGACTGCGGCGTACATATGCCGCAGCCACCTCCCGTGTGAATGGGCAAGAAAATGCTAAAATTTTGGTGGCAACTTGATTGCGGCCTTTTGCCATTTATGTGCTTTTTGGCTGTGATGCGACCACACTCATGTGAAGGAGCCCTTACATGCATAGTTTAGTTTGCATAGGAAAAGCCCGATGACAGGTTCCCTTTAATTTAATTGACTCCTACATGGTAATCTGACAGTGAAATAACATTAATTAAAAATCAAACATTCTGCCAGACACTATTGAAATAAGAAAAAATGTTTACCCTCTAAGCTTTGCCTTAGACTAAATTAATTAAACTTAATTAAAAATGGTGAATCTTTTATGTAGTTCATGGTGTCCTCTTTCAGAGCTGCATGAAGTAGTGTGAGCCTCAGTGAGCTCTGCCAGCGGAATATTACAGCGGAGTCCAACACGGCGCCCCCCCAAAGACTCAATACTCACCTCTACGTATCCGCCGCGTAAGTCCCTGTTGCGAGCTGGCGTGCATGCGCAGTACAGCGTATGACATTCCGTCAGTGAGTGATGATACAGTTGGCGGTGGGCAGTGACGCGTTATCGCGTGACGGACGGCTTCCATTGACTACAATGTAAGCCAGCTGTGCATTTTTTCTGCGGCAATTAGAGTATGCCGCGATTTCTTTCACACTGCGAAATTCCGCATCGTGAACATTGAGCTATTAGATTCAATAGAACCTAATAGCTGCTGGATAAAGCCACAGATTTCCATTCCTCGCGGCGAAAAATCACCCATGTGAACGAATGCATTGGAATCCAATGCCTCAGATAGTCGCGATTTTCGTCTAGTGTGAAAACATGGCTACGTAGCTGCATAGAAATGCGCATGTGAATAAAGCCTAAAGACTCTTTTTCACAACCTATGCTTTTTAAAGCTCGGACGATCATGGCTATAATTCACATGAAAGAAAATTAACCGAAAAAGTCACAGAAAGCTGACATATACTTACTGATAAACTAATGCAAGAGTCAGGCATATAAATCATGTAACATGTACTGGACACTGATGTTGGAGTATAAGGAGGGCTTGTGAGTGGCTGACTCATCAGTGTCCAGCACATGTGCAAGCTGCTCCTCCATTTAGCATTCTGCCTGTCTGCATGTTGGGGGTTACATGGTTTATATGCCTGCCCTCTTGCATCAGTTTATCAGTAAGCATAATGCTGCTTTTTGTGACTTTTTTGTCTGTTTGAATATTCCCTTTTTGTGACTTTAACTAATGTTAGGGTAGGGACCCACAATATGCAAGGACCCTTGAAGTGGGTTGAGGGTTCATGTATTTTGGCCAAAATATCAGCTATCATCTCGTACTTATCAATAACATGCAGTGCAGTTTTGAACATTGGGGGGAGCCCAGGCTGCTAGTGCTGGTGTGGTTCACCTGTGGGGTGCAGGGCACCCTGCTGGATTTAAATATATAAATATAGTGTCATTAATAGGTTGTAAGCCTGCATGGTGCACTACATGTACCATGTGGCCTGACAACTGGTATCTGCTCTTCTGTGTAGGAATCGACACTAATCAGCTAACCCCCTCAGTATAAGGAGGGATTGTCAGTGCCTGACTCATCAGTGTCCAGCACATGTGTGAGCTGCTCCTCCGTTTAGCATTCTGGCTGTCTGCATGTTGGGGATTACATGGTTTATATACCTGCCCACTTAAATCAGTTTATCAGTAAGTATATGGCTGCTTTCTGTGACTTTTTTGTCTGTTTAAATATTCCCCTTCGGTGATTTTAAAGAAGAATAGCCACGAGCAAGTCCCAACCTTAATTAGTATTTTCTCGTCCATTCACACGGTCGGCTGCGGCGTTTCGGTGAAAAAAAATACGCTGCAGTGAGGAAATTCCTCGGTCGACTGACATCCTTGGAGTGACTTCTACTGCTGAAATAGAGTCAGCTGTAATCTTTTCCCAGCATTGAATGCAGCTAAACTTCCCCTCCCTTTTTTTTTAGCTCCCATAGAAGTCTATTGGAGCTGCCAGCGTATCTCAGGAAAAAATAGGGCAAGACCTATCTTTTAATGTGCCGCATAAGGGGCGTGGCTTACCGCTCGATGGAGTAAGTCGTTCCTGCCGGAGCTCCTGCCTGACCCGTCGCTTCAGCAAGCCGATCCGCCGCCGCCGAAAGAAACAGCCTCCATGGGGAAGAAGAGGACATCTGAAGCCCCCAGGCAGCCGCTGAAGTCCCCGGTCCCGAGCATGGAGCGTTTCCTCCGCTCTCCAGGAGCCCCGACACAGAGCGGCAGAACAAAGATGGCGCCGCACCGGCCGGCGCGGGAAGCCGCCAGAAATGAAGAGGAGCAGCCGCGGGCGCAGGAAGAAGAGGAGTCCCGGGCCGGAGGACTACAAAAAACTGAGGAGGAAGCCCGACCGGAGGAGACAGCAGTGAGGAGGAGGTATGGCCCCGGCCAGAAGACGGAGGAGCAGATGGCCCGGAGGAGGGGGGGGGGAGGGGGAGCCAGCGCTCCGGACACAGCAGAGGAAGACTCCTCTGTAATAAACTCCCCAGGCATGCACAAAGCCAGCACTCCCCAGACAATAAGCCCTGCAGGGCGAATTATAACCCCACAAGTACCCCCTAGAAGCCCAAAAGACCATGGGCCCCAAACAAGGAGAGGGGGAAGGGGAAATGAAGAGAAGGGGAAAGACAAGGGGAGTCAGGAAGCTATCAAGCACCAGACCCTGACGCTGCCCCCCCAGCAAAGCCCCACACAAGGGGTGAAGGGAACATCCACCCACAATAAGTCCTGGGAGACAGAGAGGGGGGAAAAAACAAACAAGGACAAAGCACCTGAAAGCCCCCCTGCACAGTCAAACAAAAGATCCGCAATACCACGGGCCCCAGGCAACCCCAAAGCCTACCACACAAGCCTCAAAGGGCCCCAGGCCCCACAAACAAACAACGAAGAATGGGACTGGAGAGCCCACCTGAAGGCAATCCCCACAAAAGGGGAGTTGAATGAACTTCTACAGAAACTGGATGCAGCCCACAAGCAAGATATAGCGGTCCTACAGAAAGATATCAAAGAAGTGGGACAGAGAGTGGCAGAAGTTGAAGAAGTGGAAGACGAGTTCCAAAACACTATAGTAGAACACGCGCACATCCTGGAAGCACAAGTGCACCAGATAGAAGAATTGACCAATCATATCGACGACTTGGAAAATCGTCACAGACGCAACAACCTTAGGGTTAGAGGTCTGTCCAAAGAGATAAATAACGACCAGCTGGAAGACTGGATCACCGAGTTTTTCAACCACCTGCTGCAGAGACCCACGGATTCCGCCCTAGAACTGGACAGAGTCCACCGAGCCTTGGGCCCGAAGCCAACAGATCCCACCAAACCCAGGGACGTTCTCTGCAGAGTCCATTTTTACAGAGAAAAGGAGCAAATATTACAGCGAACACGCACGCTGGATACTCTGCAGTTCAGGGGCCGCTCGGTTAGTGTATACCCGGACTTATCCAAACGTACATTACAGCTACGCAGGGCCCTGAGGCCCCTCCTAAATGCTCTGAGAGAAAGAGACATTCCATATAGATGGGGGTTCCCCCTACAGCTCCACGCGAGAAAAGGAGGGAAATCGGCTGTATTTAGACACCTGGGAGACCTACCCAAATTCCTTGGGACCCTGGAGCTACCACAGATTGAAATACCGGACTGGCCCAAAATCGTCGAGATGCCGGTTCCCCCACCCAGAATGGAGTGGCAGAAAGCTGGAAATCCGCGAAGGGAACCGAGGAATAAATCCCCAAGAAACCAAGACAAAGGCTGAAAGAGGGGACACAGAAACCCCGAGGACCTTCCCACATGAAGACCGGTGTAACGAACTGACCAGACCAACCCATTTCAGTCCCTTCATGTGTCAAGACCAACTCCTAACGAAAACCTGTTGCTTTCCATATCCTTACCTACCTGTTTTTCTCTCATTTCTCCTGTTATATGCTGTGATGACAGACCCGGCGGCGGGCGAGATCAGTGCCATCAGCTTTGCAAATTAATCTTTGTCTGTTCTGTTTCAATTTTCCTTCTCTTTTCTTCACCAAGCGACGGCGAAGGCCTCCATTGGTGGTCTCCCCTCCCCCATCTAGAGTAGGCAGCTCTTAAGCTGCACTTGAAGCTAGTCTATAGCGACTAATAGTGATCAGTGCCGAAGAGTGAGGCCTAGTGAGAGGCCTGTAGATGCTTTATGTTTTTTACCCCCCCCCCCTCGTCCCCCTAACCCCATGTCTTATTCTGACCCCACCCACCCTAAACCTCGCCTGAAGAATGCGATAAGCGTCCTAACCAGTATGGTTCATGGCTAACCTGACGATTGCCTCGTACAACGCCAAGGGGTTGAATATTCCCTCCAAGAGGGGTCAGATCCTGTACCACATGCAAAAAAAAGGTAGGAAGGTGCTTCTCCTCCAGGAGACCCACTTTAAAACAGACGAGATTCCCTCATGCTCCACAAAATCATTCCCTACCTGGTTCCATAGCCCGAACCCGAACCGGAAGGCGGGAGGGGTTTCTATTGCATTCCATAACTCGTTACAGATGCAACCCCTTGGCGTTCTACAGGACCCAGAAGGTAGATATCTATTTGTCAAAACAGAAGTTTTTGGAAGGGTGATCACTTTCGCAAATTTATATTTCCCGAACCAGGGACAGATATCCTTTGGTGTGGCCACCCTGAGAGAGTTGGCGAAGTTCGCGGACGGCTCCACCATTGCCCTGGGAGGCGACTTTAACCTGGCCATAGATCCGGAACAAGATACATCGTCAGGTAAGTCCTCTGTCTCACGGGCAGCAACAAGAACCCTGTTGAGGGAACTAGGGGACATGCACTTAGTGGACATATGGCGTCTGCTACACCTGGGCGTCAGGGACTATATGTTCCACTCAATCCCCCATAATAGCTATGGCAGACTAGATTACTTATGGGTCTCACATGCCCTCCTAGATTGCAGGCCCGTATGCGAATTCGGACCATTTATTTGGTCTGATCACACCCCGGTATACGCTGACTTTGACGGATTTCAAAAAGATCTACGAGTTAGAACATGGAAACTTAATGACAACATACTAAAAGACCCCCAATGTGTCCAAGAGATTAAAATGACCATAGCCAATTTTGTAAACGACCATCAAAACGATAGCACGCGGGCCCCTGTTAAATGGGAAGCACTAAAATGTGTGCTGAGAGGTACCATGATCTCCCAGGCGGCAAGATTGAAAAAAGAGCGAGCAAGGGAACTGGGAGTTCTCCTGACGACATTACAAGAAAAAGAGACAGCCAACAACAAAACCCCAAACGATGTCATCCGGGCAGAAATATCAACACTACGCCAGAAGATCTTGTCAATATTAGATCAGAGGACGCTGGCTCTGAGAGACAAGATCCGTAGGGAAGCTTATGAGGCAGGGGACAAATGTGGAAGAAAGTTGGCACGAGCGCTACACCCTAGAACCCCGGTGACATTCGTACCCAAAATACAGAGAGCAGGGAAGACACCAGCGATTTCCACAAGGGATATCCTGGAGGAATTCCGCCTATATTATGAAAGACTGTATAATATAGAGCAACCCTCACGGGCGGGAGATAGAGAAGGGGAGGAGGAAAGGACATATCTAGAAGAACATGGCCCGGGCCTGTTAAAGATAGAGGAGGCAGCAGCCCTGGAGGAGGACTTCACATGTGAAGAGGTCGGTGAAATAGTCAAAAACCTAAAGACAGGTAAAGCGCCAGGCCCGGATGGGTTCTCAGCCAGATTTTACAAACTCTTTGGAGAGGAATTATCCCCCATGTTAACTCAGATGTTTAATGAGATTTCTCAGGGGAGCCCCATTTCACCTCAGGCCCTCCAGGCGCATATAGTAGTAATCTTTAAACCGGGGAAAGACACTACCTCCTGCGCAAACTATAGACCGATATCCGTGATAAACTTGGACGTTAAGATGCTAGCCAAACTTATAGCAAACAGACTCAGCAAGCACATCCCTGACTTGATACATAGAGAGCAGGTGGGATTTGTCTCTGGGAGGGAAGCCAGAGACAATACGATTAAAACGATCTCATTAATATCCAGGGCAAGAGCAGCAAACAAACCATTGTGCTTGCTGACAGTGGATGCAGAAAAGGCGTTCGACAGGGTCAGGTGGAGGTTCTTGGAGGGGACCCTCCGTCAGATAGGCCTCGGCCAGAGAATGAGGGAATTTATCATGGCCCTATACAAGGGACCATCAGCCAGAATTCGGGTGAATGGTGCCCTTTCAGATTCCATCTTGATTAACAATGGAACTCGGCCGGGGTGTCCCCTGTCACCCCTGCTGTACGTCCTGTCCATGGAATCTCTGGCCAACGCCGATAGAAAAAACGGGTCAGTCAGAGGACAGACGGAGGGCCCCTTCGAACATAAGTTGGCGCTTTTTGCGGACGACCTCCTCCTGTTCCTGTCGAACCCGAGAGTAGGGCTGCCAGTGGTAATGAAGGAGTTCGATAGATATGGGAGAGTAAGTAATTTTAAAGTCAATTTACAAAAATCAGAAATCCTAAACGTAACACTGGCCCAGACGGAGGTAGAGGCCCTTTCGGAGTCTTTCCCCTTCAAGTGGAGACTTTCGGCCATTAAGTATCTGGGGGTACAGATTCCAGCAGACCCTTCACAGATATTCGAACTAAACTTCCTCCCATACCTGGAGGGCCTGAGGGCGGAATTGAGCAAATGGAGCCCGCTCTATGTATCGTGGACAGGGCGGATAAATGCAGTCAAGATGGACTCCCTCCCAAAGTTTTTGTACTTATGCCAGACCCTCCCGGTGGCCCTGAACCGGAAATACCTTTTAAATATCCGGTCTTTAATCATTAAGTTTGTATGGATGAACCGCAAATCTAGACTTAGTCACAGGCTACTAACATGAACCAAAGAAGAGGGGGGACTGGGGCTCCCAGACTTTTCACTCTACTACAAGGCTTGTATTGCTAACTTCGTCCTCTCGCTGTTACAAGCGAAAGCAACTAAACTATGGGTAGAAATGGAACATGCAGCCGACTCCAGGATAGTCCAGGGGGCCCCCTGGATCCCTAGACAGTACCTCGAGGAGGTAGAGAGCCTCCCACCATACCTCATAAAGGTCCTCAAGAAATGGGTGGCATGGGCCACAAGAGCGAGACTGATATCAATACCAGGCCCGCTTACACCACTGGTAGCCAACCCACAGTTCCCACCAGCGAGAGACAAGAACACAATCCTGGCCATACCAGACACTCCAATCCCTAGAATTGTAAACGTAGTAAATCAAGACGGGATGAAACCCCTGAGAGTTTTATGGCAACTCGCTTCCCCCCCCCAGGAGCCTGGTTGAGCTACCTTCAGGTGAGGGGCTTTGTGGGGTCCCTGACGCCCGGGGAGTGTGTTAATAGACAGCTGACGCCATTCGAAGAGATGTGCATGTCGCCGGGGCCTACGGAGCACGGCATATCAGTAATATATAAACTGTTGCTGGACGGTGAGACGGGGGACTCCCTTCCAAATTACATGGGTCAGTGGGAGAATGAGTTAGGCGGCAACCGCTCTGCATCAGACTGGCAGAGGGCCTTCCTCATGTGCTACAAAAGCACCAGGTACGGCAGACTACAGGAGCAGAATTTTAAGATCCTCTCACGATGGTATCGGACACCGTCAAGACTACACTAAATTGACAATAGAATACCTCCGATATGTTGGAGGTGCCAAAACGGTCCAGGGACAATGACCCACATATGGTGGGACTGACCTTGTGGAGTAACGTGGAATTATTATATAATGACATGACCAGGTCTACAGTGTCCATAACAGCGGAGATGGCCCTGCTCCTGATACTGCCCGGATCTATGGCTAGAATTAGAGCTGACTTGTTGAGGCTGGTTATCCTAGCTGTAAGAATGTCGGTACCTGAATTATGGAAATCAGGATCTCCACCCACACGAATAATGTGGTCAGAGAAACTTAATATGTTAATGAGATATGAGGAGGAAGGAGCTGAAAGCGAAAAAGAACGAATTGGGATACATTATCTATGAAGCCCGTGGATATCGATGAGAGCCTCGGACACGTTCAAAACCTGGCTGGAATCAGGTCAACTCGAAGGGTGAAGAATACCGATACAAACAGGCGAGGTGATTTAATACCCCCTAAAACCCACCTTCCCCTACCCCCCCACTCCTAGCCTTACCCGTTCCCCTCCCCCCACCCCGTTAGCTAGTTATAGTTTGAAATGCACTTATTTGTTTTGTAGTATTTATATGTGATGCAGAGAAAGTCGGTCTAATTATCCCCACTGCACAAGAAGATGCGAAGCAAAGACAAAATGTTAAGATGGACCCAGCGAAAGATTACTGTTTATTGTAATGCATCATTTTGGTTTAACATGTAAAATCAATAAAATTTAATTGAATCTAATGTGCCGCATAAAATTGGTTGTCGATGTCCTATTTCTCCCTAAAAATCGCTCATCTGAATAAATTCTTTGGAATCCAATGCTTCAGATGGTCGTGATTTACTGACGCGGCTAAATTAGTCACGTATATATGGTTGTGTGAATAAGGACTAAAGGCCCATTTAGACGGGACGAATGTTGGGCAAACGATTCCTGACACTCGTCCCCGCACATACAGGCTCTTGTGCTGTTACACAGGAGCTCCCAGTAGGGCGGCTGCCTGAGATTTCACTCCTCGCTCTCCCCCCCCCCTGCTCCTTTCCATTGACTTAACATAGCGGCCGTTCAATACTGAACGCTGCTATTTACACTGAACGCTCAGCGATCAGCTCATCGTCTATGCTGCATAAACGATGGACGATGAGCTGAACGATGCTCGTTCAGTGTAAAAAGCAGCCGTTTAGTACTGAACAGCCGCTATGTTAAGTGAATGGATAGGGGCGGTGGAGAGTGAGGAGTGAAATCTTCTGCAGCCTCCCAGCCCCCCTGCTTACCACTCTGTATGCGGGGGACAAGTGTCAGGCATGGTTTGCCCAACATTCGTCCCATCTAAATGGGCCTTAACATATATTTAGATGCTCCAATATATGTATACAGCAGCAGTCATGCTACACACATGGTAATTAGCCAACAGATTAGATAACCATTGTCGAAACACTCAATATTGACTTTTGGGAAAACAATGAACTGCAAATTGGGCATGCTTAATCCTTTGTTTCTTATGAGATAGGTATCAGATGGCAAACCCTTATCTCCATTTGAAGACCTGTGTGCATTTTTATGGTGAAGTTTGGGACACAGCCCTCTGGCTGACTCCGAGGCGTAACTTGAAGCTTCTGGGCTCCAATGCAAAATCTGTAACAGGGCCCCCAACTATAATGCTTTATTTATAGTACTGGGCTCCCTATATGGAGGAGTGAGACCTTATGGGCCACCTAGCGGTCCTGGGTGCAAACACATCCCCTGCATCCCTTATAGTTACGCCCCTGGGACTGCTATCTAAAGTGTTTGCACATACCTAAATACTACAACAACAACAATAATAATACCACACAATTAGATGCTTGTACACATTCAGCAGTCTCCTGGCTACATTTTTTTGTTGACAGGTGATTTTCTAATCCTATATATCAGCTACCACAAGAGTTTAATTGATATACTCATCTTAAGCTCCATCAGAAATCAGTCAGATATCAATTCTAATTGGATGGAATTGATGCATGATTGAAGAGTTATGAAACCTCTACTGATCTAATTAAAGTGTTATCACAGTTGATATATGTGGTTACATTTACTTTAGAGATGACTTACTGTATTTTGATCTAAAATATTCTAATTTAGAAATATTTTAAGATAGATCAAACACATAATATTAGCCCCATGTCCCATACTCTATATACTGTATTTGTTTTCACACTTTATCTATAACTCTGTTAATGTCTGATAAATCTGCTTGTAGTTATAAATAGAGATGAGCGAGCACCAAAATGCTCGGGTGCTCGTTACTCGAGACGAACTTTTCGCGATGCTCGAGGGTTCGTTTCGAGTAACGAACCCCATTGAAGTCAATGGGCGACCCGAGCATTTTTGTATATCGCCGATGCTCGCTAAGGTTTTCATTTGTGAAAATCTGGGCAATTCAAGAAAGTGATGGGAAACGGATAGGGCAGGCGAGGGGCTACATGTTGGGCTGCATCTCAAGTTCCCAGGTCCCACTATTAAGCCACAACAGCGGCAAGAGTGGCCCCCCCCCTCCCAACAATTTTTACTTCTGAAAAACCCTCATTAGCAAGGCATACCTTAGCTAAGCACCACACTACCTCCAACAAAGCACAATCACTGCCTGCATGACACGCCGCTGCCACTTCTCCTGGGTAACATGCTGCCCAACCCCCCCCCCCCCTGCACGACCCAGTGTCCACAGCGCACACCAAAGTGTCCCTGCGCAGCCTTCAGCTGCACTCATGCCACACGCTGGCCTTATAGCCACACCACCCTCATGTCTATTTATAAGTGCGTCTGCCATAAGGGAGGAACCGCAGGCACACACTGCAGAGGGTTGGCACGGCCAGGCAGCGACCCTCTTTAAAAGGGGCGGGGCGATAGCCCACAATGCTGTACAGAAGCAATGAGAAATCCAATCCTGTGCCACCGCCATCAGGAGCTGCACACGTGGGCATAGCAATGGGGAACCCATGTGCCACACACTATTCATTCTGTCAAGGTGTCTGCATGCCCCAGTCAGACCAGGGTTTTTTATAAATAGTCACAGGCAGGTACAACTCCGCAATGGGAATTCCGTGTGCACCCACAGCATGGGTGGCTCCCTGGAACCCACCGGCGGTACATAAAAATATCCCATTGCATTGCCCATCACAGCTGAGGTAACGTCAGGTTTAATGCAGGTGGGCTTCGGCCCACACTGCATGCCCCAGTCAGACTGGGGTTCTTTAGAAGTGGACACATGCAGTTACAACTCCGTGTGGACCGACAGCATGGGTGGGTCCCAGGAAGCCACCGGCGGTACATAAATATATCCCATTGCAGTGCCCTGGACAGCAAAGCTAACGTCAGATTAAATGCAGGTGGGCTTCGGCCCACACTGCATGCCCCAGTCATACTGGAGTTTTTTATAAGTAGACAAGGGCAGGTACAACTCCCTATTGTGAAGTCCGTGTGGACCGACAGCATGGGTGGGTCCCAGGAAGCCACCGGCGGTACATAAATATATCCCATTGCAGTGCCCTGGACAGCAAAGCTAACGTCAGATTAAATGCAGGTGGGCTTCGGCGGTACATAAATGTATCCCATTGCAGTGCCCTGCTCAGCAGAGCTAACGTCACATACAATACAGGTGTGCTTCGGCCCACACTGCATGCCCCAGTCAGAGTGGTAATATGTACCTTAACAGTAACCGCGTTGGTGGGAATGTGGTGGCGACTGCGGACCTAGTAGCGCGGTTTTATTTAGTTGGTTTTCGGAATGTGGCCAGGATTAAGTGGGCCGTGGCGGGGGGATGGTGGGGGGGGGCTCTCTTGTTGTGTCGGTAAAGGTGAAATTCTTGGACTGCCGCCAGACGGACCTATGCAAAGGTATTTGCCAAGAATGTTTTCATTGTTGGAGGAGGAGGGGGATGTTTTTGAGGCACTATGTGTCCTCTCCACGTGTCCGTGGTTATATGCACCTTAACAGTAACCGTGTTGGTGGGAAATGGCCTCGCCACCATCATGTCTTTGGGAAGCCTCCGTTTCCACACCCCAGTGACATAGCATTAGCAGCGGTATAGGTTGAGCCCAGAATTAGTAACATTTCAGTGGTAGCATTAGAGACAGGCCCCAGTAACATATCACTAGCAGCATTATAGGGGGAGCACAGTATTAGTTCCATTTCAGTAGTAGTAGCAGTCCAGACAGGCCCCAGTAACAATTCCGAAGCAGCAGTATAGGGGGAGCACAGTCTTAGTTCCATTTCAGTAATAGTAGCACTCAAGACAGGCCCTGGTAACCATTCCAAAGCAGCAGTATAGGGGGAGCGCAGTCTTAGTTCCATTTCAGTAGTAGTAGCAGTCTAGACAGGCCCCAGTAACATATCACTAGCAGCAGTATAGGGGGAGCACAGTATTAGTTCCATTTCAGTAGTAGTAGCAGTCTAGACAGGCCCCAGTAACATATCACTAGCAGCAGTATAGGGGGAGCACAGTATTAGTTCCATTTCAGTAGTAGTAGCAGTCTAGACAGGCCCCAGTAACAATTCCAAAGCAGCAGTATAGGGGGAGCACAGTATTAGTTCCATTTCAGTAGTAGTAGCAGTCTAGACAGGCCCCAGTAACAATTCCAAAGCAGCAGTATAGGGGGAGCACAGTATTAGTTCCATTTCAGTAGTAGTAGCAGTCTAGACAGGCCACAGTAACATTCCCGTTGCAGCAGTTTAGGGGGATAACAGTCTCTTGCACATTTCAGTAGTTGCAGTATAGACAAGGCCGCAGTTACATTTATGTAGCAAAAGTGTAGGCCAACCCCACACACCTTGCTGTACCATGAGTGCAGGCGAAGCCCATAAAAATTACTAGGATTACACTGTAGGCGAGGGCCCAAATAAATTGGTGTACCAACAGTACTAATGTACCTCAGAAAAATTGCCCATGCCCAACCAAGAGGGCAGGTGAAACCCATTAATCGCTTTGGTTAATGTGGCTTAATTTGTACCTAGGCCTGTAGGCAGCCCAGTTAAAATAAAAATTGGTTCAGGTGCAAGTTTCAAAGCTTTAATGAGAATTGAAACGTATAAACATTGTTTACTAAAGTCATATGACTGAGCCTTGTGGGCCTAAGAAAAATTGCCCGTTCGGCGTGATTACGTGAGATTTCAGGAGGAGGAGCAGGAGGAGGAGGATGAATACAATACACAGATTGATGAAGCTAAAAGGTCCCCGTTTTTGATGGTGATAGAGAACGATGCTTCCATCCGTGGGTGCAGCCTACGTATTGTTTAGGTACTGCTGCTGTCCACTGGTGGAGAAGAGAAGTCTGGGGAAATCCAGGCTTTGTTCATCTTGATGAGTGTAAGCCTGTCGGCACTGTCAGTTGACAGGCAGGTACGCTTATCCGTGATGATTCCCCCAGCGAGTTCAGGCCACATGTCCAGCTTCGACACCCAGTAGTTGTAGGGGGCAGTGGCGACACGGAGGACGGTCGTGCGATCGGCTACGTACTCCCTCACCATCCTTTTACAGTGCTCCCGCCGACTCAGCCTTGACTGGGGAGCGGTGACACAGTCTTGCTGGGGAGCCATAAAGCTGGCAAAGGCCTTGGAGAGTGTTCCCCTGCCTGCGCTGTACTTGCTGCCTGATCTCCGCGCCTCCCCTGCTACCTGGCCCTCGGAACTGCGCCTTCTGCCACTAGCGCTGTCGGATGGAAATTTTACCATCAGTTTGTCTGCCAGGGTCCTGTGGTATAGCATCACTCTCGAACCCCTTTCCTCTTCGGGTATGAGAGTGGAAAGGTTCTCCTTATACCATGGGTCGAGCAGTGTGTACACCCAGTAATCCGTAGTGGCCAGAATGCGTGTAACGCGAGGGTCACGAGAAAGGCATCCTAACATGAGGTCCGCCATGTGTGCCAGGGTACCTGTACGCAACACATGGCTGTCCTCACTAGGAAGATCACTTTCAGGATCCTCCTCCTCCTCCTCAGGCCATACACGCTGAAAGGATGACAGGCAAGCAGCATGGGTACCCTCAGCAGTGGGCCAAGCTGTCTCTTCCCCCTCCTCCTCATGCTCCTCCCCCTCCTCCTCATCCTCCTCAACGCGCTGAGATATAGACATGAGGGTGCTCTGACTATCCAGCGACATACTGTCTTCCCCTGCCTCCGTTTCCGAGCACAAAGCGTTTACCTTTATGCCTTGCAGGGAACTTCTCAAGAGGCATAGCAGAGGAATGGTGATGCTAATGACTGTAGCATCGCCGCTCACCATCTGGGTAGACTCCTCAAAGTTTCCAAGGACCTGGCAGATGTCTGACTCCCACTACGCCGCCCATGTTGGAGTTGGTATTCCACTATAGCTCTACGCTGCTCATAGAGTCTGGCTAACATGTGGAGCGTAGAGTTCCACTGAGTGGGCACGTCACACAGCAGTCGGTGCACTGGCAGATTAAACCGATGTTGCAGGGTCCGCAGGGTGGCAGCGTCCGTCTTGGACTTGCAGAAATGTGCGCTGAACCGGCGCACCTTTACGAGCAGGTCTGACAAGCGTGGGTAGCTTTTCAGAAAGCACTGAACCACCAAATTAAAGACGTGGGCCAGGCATGGCACGTGCGTGAGGCTGCCAAGCTGCAGAGCCGCCACCAGGTTATGGCCGTTGTCACACACGACCATGCCCGGTTGGAGGCTCAGCGGCGAAAGCCAGCGGTCGGTCTGCTCTGTCAGACCCTGCAGCAGTTCGTGGGCCGTGTGCCTCTTCTCTCCTAAGCTGAGTAGTTTCAGCACGGCCTGCTGGCGCTTGCCCACCGCTGTGCTGCCACCCCGCGCGACACCAACTGGTGGCGACGTGCTGCTGCTGACACATCTTGATTGCGAGACAGAGGTTGCGTAGGAGGAGGAGCAGGGTGGTTTAGTGGAGGAAGCATACACCGCTGCAGATACCAGCACCGAGCTGGGGCCCGCAATTCTGGGGGTGGGTAGGACGTGAGAGGTCCCAGGCTCTGACTCGGTCCCAGCCTCCACTAAATTCACCCAATGTGCCGTCAGGGAGATATAGTGGCCCTGCCCGCCTGTGCTTGTCCATGTGTGCGTTGTTAAGTGGACCTTGGCAGTAGTCGCGTTGGTGAGGGCGCGTACAATGTTGCGGGAGACGTGGTCGTGCAGGGCTGGGACGGCACATCGGGAAAAGTAGTGGCGACTGGGAACCGAGTAGCGCAGGGCCGCCGCCATCATGTTTTTGAAAGCCTCCGGTTCCACAAGCCTATACGGCAGCATCTCCAGGCTGATTAATTTGGCTATGTGCACGTTTAACGCTTGAGTGTGCGGGTGCGTGGCGGCGTACTTGCGCTTGCACTCAAACAGTTGCGCTAGCGACGGCTGGACGCTGCGCTGAGCGGAATTGCTGGATGGGGCCGAGGACAGCAGAGGTGAGGGTGTGGGTGCAGGTCGGGAGACGGTCATGCCTGTGTCCTGAGAGGGGGGTTGGATCTCAGTGGCAGGTTGGGGCACAGGGGGAGAGACAGTGGTGCAAACCGGAGGCGGTGAACGGCCTTCGTCCCACCTTGTGGGGTGCTTGGCCATCATATGCCTGCGCGGAGGCCTGACTTGGGCCTCCGCGTCCTCGTCCATGTCCACGTCCTCTAGGCCTACCCCTACCCCTCAGCATGGTGTATTACGAGTAGAGCAGAAACAGAATGCTGTAATTAAATGTGCTGCTTATGGGCCTGTGCTTTGAGGCTGACTTCGCTTACGGAACGCACAGCAGAGCCAGGAAACAATTTTGCGCACGCCTGTAGTGAGACGTAGGTGCGTAGGACTGAGCTAGTGGAATTCACAGCGCAGAAGCAGTCAGGTCGCCAAAGGGCAGTGGTACGCCTTAAGTATTTGGCTTCCTTTTTTTAAAATGGTGAGCTGAAACAGCTGATACTGTATGCAGCGTATATTTTGTATACTCTTTCCCTCTGGCGCTATGACGGCGGTGATGTAACGGAGACAGCAGAGCCAGGAAACAATTTTGCGCATGCCTGTAGTGAGACATAGGTGCGAAGAACTGAGCTAGTGGAATTCACAGCGCAGAAGCAGTCAAGTCGCCAAAGGGCAGTGGTACGCCTTAAAGGGGTTGTCCCGCGGCAGCAAGTGGGGTTGTACACTTCTGTATGGCCATATTATTGCTCTTTGTAATATACATTGTGCATTAAATATGAGCCATACAGAAGTTATTCCCTTACCTGCTCTGTTGCTGGCGTCACCGTCGCCATGGTGCCATCTAATTTCAGCGTCTAATCTCCCGATTAGACGCGCTTGCGCAGAAGGGTCTTCTCCCTTCTCTTCGGTCTCGGCACGAGTGGCGTTATGGCTCCGCCCCCTTCTGCGCGTCATCGCGTAGCTCCGCCCCATCACGTGTGCCGATTCCAGGCAATCAGGAGGCTGGAATCGGCAATGGACCACACAGAGCCCACGGTGCACCATGGGAGAAGACCCGCGGTGCATCGTGGGTGAAGATCCTGGCGGCCATCTTGGCTGCAAAGAAGAAAGAAGCTGCAGAGACGGGATTCAGGTAAGTAAAATTATTATTTTTTTTCATCACGTCCCTTGGGTTTGTCCCGCGCTGAACGGAGGGTCTATGAAAAAAAAACAAAAACGTTTCGGCGCGGGACAACCCCTTTAAGTATTTGGCTTCCCTTTTTTTAAATGGTGAGCTGAAACACCAGACAGATACTGTATGCAGCATATATATTGTATACTCTTGCCCTCTGGCGCTATGACGGTGGTGATGTAACGGAGACAGCAGAGCCAGGAAACAATTTTGCGCACGCCTGTAGTGAGACATAGGTGCGAAGAACTGAGCTAGTGGAATTCACAGCGCAGAAGCAGTCAAGTCGCCAAAGGGTAGTGGTACCCTTAAGTATTTGGCTTCCCTTTTTTTAAATGGTGAGCTGAAACAGCAGACAGATACTGTATGCAGCGTATATATTGTATACTCTTTCCCTCTGGCGCTATGACGGCGGTGATGTAATGGAGACAGCAGAGCCAGGAAACAATTTTGCGCACGCCTGTAGTGAGACGTAGGTGCGAAGAACTGAGCTAGTGGAATTCACAGCGCAGAAACAGTCAAGTCGCCTAAGGGCAGTGGTACCCTTAAGTATTTGGCTTCCCTTTTTTTAAATGGTGAGCTGAAACAGCAGATACTGTATGCAGCATATATATTGTATACTCTTTCCCTCTGGTGCTATGACGGCGGTGATGTAATGGGCACAGCAGAGCCAGGAAACAATTTTGCGCACACCTGCTGTAATGCTTAGCTGCGTATTAATTAGGACTACTACCCCCAGCAGACACGCAGTACACTGAAGACTGTCACAGGCAGCCCAAAGATAGTATTTTTCCCCAATTTTTTTGAAAAAGCCCACTGCCTATATAGACAGTATATCTCTTTCACCTTTCCCTCTTTCCCCGCCTCACCAGTACTGCCTCTATACTCTGTACAATGACTGCAGACTGAGGATGCAATGGTCTGCACGCCTGATATACAAAAAAAAAAAATTGTGCAACACTGCTAAAAGCAGCCTCAACAGTACTGCACACGGTCAGATGTGGCCCTAAGAAGAACCGTTGGGGTTCTTGAAGACTAAAATAACACCTAACACTCTTCCTATAGCAGCTACAGCAAGACAGCACTTTCCCTGATCTCTGTCAGAATGCATCTGTGGTGAGCCGCGGGCGGGGCAGATTTTAATACTCGGGGGTCACCTGATCTCCCCAGCCACTCACTGCAGGGGGCTGTTATAGGGCTGGAACGTCATAGGAGGAAGTTGTAATGCCTTCCATGTCTTTCTATTGGCCAGAAAAGCGCGCTAATGTCTCTGAGATTAATGTGAAAGTAACTCGAACATCGCGTGGTGCTCGTCTCGAGTAACGAGCATCTCGAACACCCTAATACTTGAACGAGCATCAAGCTCGGACGAGTACG
This sequence comes from Eleutherodactylus coqui, assembly GCF_035609145.1. Taxonomy (NCBI): domain Eukaryota; kingdom Metazoa; phylum Chordata; class Amphibia; order Anura; family Eleutherodactylidae; genus Eleutherodactylus; species Eleutherodactylus coqui. The sequence goes on from NC_089845.1 coordinate 74,254,770, forward strand.
CTTGCTCATCTCTAGTTATAAACACAAAATAAATAAGATATATAAGATGTGAGCACTGTGTTTCCTTCGTGTCAAAGACAAGCAGAGCTATACGGGGCTATAGTGCAAGAACCTCAGCAAAACAACTTCTTATATCTTAGTTTCTATGTTGCATCAGGAAAGTGGGATTTTGGACTTAAAGGGAATGTGTCATCAGAAAATGACATTATTAAAATCAAGTTTTATTGTAAGCTGTTTTTTTAAAATTCTTGGTGATTTTGTTATAATTTTCCATGTCACTTTCTGCATATAAAAAAAATTCCAATATCTTGCGGTTTTCAAACTGGCCGCTTAGCCTAATAATAGGCTGAGACTTTCCTGTTATTGCGGCAGACTCATAGGCCATAAACCTAATAGACTGGAAGGAACATTGACTTCTTTGAGAAAGTGTTCTAGGCATGCTCTGTAATAAAAATTAGATGATTACTGAAAAGTGATCTCTACAGATCAGATTAGGTTTAGTGGCCAGAATGAAAGTGGCAAGATTTTATATATTTGCTGTTAAACATGGTAACATGGAAAATTTAAAAAAATCAAAAATGTTTTAAAAATATATGTTAAACACAAACTTGATTTACCTGTCATTGATTTTTATGTTTTCAAATAAAACAAACAGTGCACATTATAGTTACAAATTGATGAGAAATACACAGGATCAGACTGAGGTGCCTAGGGTATTATTTTGAGGGGCCTTCTGAATAGATATATGCAAATACTACCTGTCTAAGATGCCGTACTTTGCCTATCATTATGTATTTTGCAGTGAGTGTACAGCGACATGCACCTTTCGTATGGAGGGTTTTGCAGCTTAGACAAGATGACCACCCCCATAATCAAGTAAAATAAATGGAATAAAAAAGTATCTATAATCAAAAAACTAGAAAGAGATTTGAAAAACTATGTTTCAGGATATAGTACTGCGCCTTAAATATGTCCATGTCTATGAGATAATTTTCATCATGTTATAGATCAGCTCTTTATATAGGCACACCTTAGAAAGTGGAACCTTGGAACTGCAATCAGTCTGACACTGAGGTGCAGAGTCTGAGGGATCCTCCTTCTGCTCTTTACTAGGGACCCTTGCAAGGAAGTTTGGGCATCATTACTTGTATGCCCAGGATGCAGTCCTCAAAGTAGTCATTGATTGGCAGAAGGCACAGCAGTGATGTAGTCACAGGAGCATGGCAAGATGCCATGGGTTAGAACCAGAAGATGAAGCAGGAATGACAAATCCAATGGAGGTCACAAAAGCAGAGTTAAACATCAAAACCAGAGATCAATACCAGTTATAGAGAGAGAACAGAAGATGGCTAATACAAGGGATGAGACAAGATGCAATATGCAAAGACAAGCTAGATCAAATGCAGGTTGACTGATAGATAAAAGAAGCTAGAGGCAGTTACTCATTATATCTTGTACTAAACACTCTGATAGTTGCAGAACACTTTCAAATTCACATTCGTATAATTCCTAGTCATTGGATGCCCTCAGTATCTGCAGAAAAAATACTTCATATAAACTTCTCAACTGTTTATAACCCACTAAGTTTAAGTAGAAACAGAATAAGAAAAACCAGTATAACATAATATAGTTCCCACTATCCAATAGGATCATTCAGAGAAGGTAAAAACATATAATGCAGAGGTTTTGGACAGCTGTCAGATACACCAAAGAGGAACTGTGGGGTGGTGTTGTTAGGACTCAAACCAGAAACCTCCTGGACTCCAAGCAGTAGCCCATCCTATTGAACTATCTAGTCTGTGGACAGTTACCTTGTATTACTCTTTTTCTTTGATCCCAGTCATCTGGTTCATGTCTCCCGGTCCTGACCCTGCCTCTGTCCTTGATTAGGCTCATTATAAAAGCCTGACCCTGCCACTGCACCAGCGCGTGATTATTCTGCTCTACAGTGTTTGCCTCAGCTTCCCTTCTGCCTAGTATTGCTACAAGACTTCCCGATACTGACTTCTGGCTTCTCTCCTGACTACGTTACCTGCCTAAAACCCTTGTACTTCTTACCATGATTACCCGTTGCTGACTCCTGGCTTTCCATCTGGCTGCTCTCCAGTCCTGCAGCTGCTACACCTGAGGCTCCTACTCAGCGCCGGTAAGACATTTACTGGTGGATTGAGGGGTAGGCAGAGCAGATAATTGTCTAGAGTGGTAATGAGGAAGTGAGTGTAATTTAAAGATTTGAAAAAAAAAAACAATTTCTGCATTTAGTTTATCTTACCAATCAGTGTTTCCCGAATAATTAAGAAGAGTAGGGATTGGTGGAGAAAGGTGCAACAGGGAACAATTAAAAGAAATTGTTCATCCGAATACAATCATACTGAACTCTGGGGATTAATGGGGTGGGCACATTCTGAAGCAACCACCTTGAATACCAACAGAGCTTGTCTTGTTATGGTTATTCCAGAAGTATAGTATGGAGTAGACAGAGACTCTGTTGTAGTTTCCTATTAAACTCCCATGTCCATCAAAGGAGAACTCAAGCTGTAAAAGTCATGTAGCAAAGGGGTCCTTACATATAAATTTGTTTTCAGGTACTACACTTAAACTGGACAGTTTTCTGGAAATGATACATACCATAATCAAAGCTTGCAAACAGTGGATTGTAAAAGAAACTCATCAAATTACTAAGAACCACAGAAGTAGAAGAAAATTGAATTATCATATATCTCAAGGGAAAGAAACCCTTTATCCCTTTTCACTTTGCTAAATCAATAGTCTTGAATTTCACATGAAAATTGACTTGGATTACAATGGGTGCATTCAGAAAAATGGGAAAAGGTTTGGAATTATAACACAGTCCAAAAACAAACAATCACCTTATTACTTTATTACATGCTATCTAAACTATATATTTAAATATTATATATGACAGTGCAGTAGAAAAAACTCTCAGCGCTCCAGCGGTGTATAATTATACAAAAGAAGTAGAGGCAGAACAAAAGACTTACTTCACAGGGGTGCCCAGGTCCGGGCACCCCCGATCGCAGAAGGTGTATAAATCGCAGTAGGCAGAAATGTTCCGTTCCCACAGTTTGAATTTGTACAACGCGTTTCGGCCTCCAATAACATAGGCCTTTTTTTAAGTACAACAATTCAAAGAAACACACATGTGTATATATATATATATATATATATATATATATATATACGGAAGATAACAATTACCTATCACCCCGTTCTAACAAGCCGCCATAATTTATTCCGGTGTGTATTGATGATGTACTGATCAATCGCACTCACGTGAAGCCGGGTTGTAGGGTGGAACGCAAGATGCATTCTACTCATACACTCATAATGTTAGCGAAATGACGTGGCGCGCTTCCGCGTCTATGCGTCACACATAGACACGTGACATTGGCGTAATGGCGTGTACTAGCGTAATGTCACATGATAGCGTGACACGTATTCGCATCTATGTGCCGCGCTTAGGCACATGGTATTAGCGTAATGACACATATTAGCGTGACATGTGTGTACGCTCACGTGATCTAGATACAGGCCACGCTCTTATGTGGGGGATCTTTAGGATGGAGCGCATCTGCGTTCCAACCGTAATGGTTTCTTGTCAACATGAATATAGCATGTAATGCAATATAACAGTACGTTTTTTCATAATCACAATTTACACCTATGGGCTTGAGATAAACCCATAGGATTAATATTATCAAGAAAACTAAAATGTATGTATATAATGGAATAAAATAAAATATAGATGGAAAAAATAGACTTTATTGAAATGTATAAAATATCTATAAAATCTTAATTAATATAATAAAAAATTATCGTAATATTAAAACTAATTTAATAAAAATAATTATTTAAATCATAGAATCATAGAATGGTAGAGTTGGAAGGGACCTCCAGGGTCATCGGGTCCAACCCCCTGCTCAGTGCAGGATTCACTAAATCATCCCAGACAGATATTTGTCCAGCCTTTGTTTGAACATTTATATTGAAGGAGAACTCACCACCTCCCGTGGCAACATGTTCCACTCATTGATCACCCTCACTGTCCGAAAGCTTTTTCTAATATCTAATCTGTGTCTACTCCCTTTCAGTTTCATCCCATTGCTTCTAGTCTTTCCTTGTGCAAATGAGAATAGGGCTGATCCCTCTGCAGTGTGACAACCTTTCAGATATTTGTAGACAGCCATTAAGGCTCCTCTCAGCCTTCTTTTTTGCAAGCTAAACATTCCCAGATCCTTTAACCGTTCCTCATAGGGCATGGTTTGCAGACCGCTTACTATCTTGGTAACTCTTCTCTGAACTTGCTCCAGTTTGTCCATGTCTATTTATTAAAGTCGGGTGCCCAGAACTGGACACAGTATTCCAGATGAGGTCTGACTAAGGAAGAGTAGAGGGGGATAATGACCTCACATGATCTAGACTCTATGCTTCTCTTAATACATCCCAGAGTTGTGTTTGCCTTTTTGGCTGCTGCATCACATTGTTGACTCATGTTCAGTTTATGATCTATTAGTATACCCAAGTCTTTTTCCCATGTGCTGCTGCTTATCTCAATTCCTCCCATTCTGTATGTGTTTTTAATTTTTCTTGCTCAGATGTAGGACTTTGCATTTCTCCTTGTTAAATACCATTCTGTTGGTCGCCGCCCACTGTGCAAGCTTTTCTAGATCTTTTTGAATACTCTCTCTCTCTCTCTTCCCTAGTGTTAGCTATCCCTCCTAGCTTTGTGTCATCAGCAAATTTGATCAGTTTCCCATCAATTTCCTTCTCCAGATCATTTATAAAAATGTTGAACAACACTGGGCCTAGGACAGAGCCTTGTGGTACCCCACTTGATACATTCTTCCACTTGGATGTGCAGCCATTTATGACCACTCTTTGAGTACGATCGCTCAGCCAGTTCTGAATCCACCTAACAGTTGCCTTGTCAATCCCATATTTGGTCATTTTTTCAATAAGTATAGTATGCGATACTTTGTCAAATGCTTTACTATGGTCAAGAAAAACTATATCCATGCATTTCCCTGATCCTATAGCATCTTTGACTTTTCTTTTGCTTTTGACATACCCCCAAAATCCTTTTTTATTGCTTTTGGCCTCTATTGCAAGCATCAATTCATTATTAGCTTTTCTGATAGCATGATCACTGCCTCCTAAGGTCGTAGCCACCCGTACTCCCTCAACCATTTCCTCCCTGTTAGTAAGAATTAGGTCCAAGATAGCAGATCCCCTTGTTTTCTCCTCAACATTTTGGAAGATAAAGTTGTCAGCAAGAGCGGATACGAATTTGTTGGATCCATTACTTTTACCTGAGAGAGTTTCCCAACAAATGTCTGGATAGTTAAAATCTCCCATAATCACTATGTCATGCTTTTTTGAGAGCTTGTCCATCTGATGTAGAAAGAGTTCATCAATAGAGAAATCTTCTCAAGGGTCTCGTTGAGACTATGAGGGTTTAGTGTATTAAAATGAAAAATATAGAACATCTCTTTAGCCCTTAGTCTGGAGAATTCGCCCCTAGGGATTTCTTCGACTGGAGTAATTTTGATACATGAGGGATCTGAGTTGTGATGTGTTAAAAATGTTTAGAGACACTATATTTAAAAAAACCTTTCTTAATATTAGATCTATGTTGGTTGATGCGATTACGTAATGAATTTATAGTGCGGCCGATATAGCTCATATTACATGGGCATTCAATTAAGTAAATCACATTTTCAGAGCCACAATTTAGGTATTGTCTGATCTGAAATTGTGAAACATCTTGTGTGGTCTCAATAAATTTTCTTTTATGGCAAATGTTTTGACAACATTTGCAACCTGTTTTTCCACATTTATAAGCCCCTACTGTAGGAAAGATAGAAATTTCATTGGTTATGTTCGATTTTAATTTATGTGGACGAGAATGGGCCAGAATATTGCCCAAAGTTTTTCTTCTCCTAAAGATCATACTCGGATTGGGAGGAAGTTCTTTTGCCAGAAAGGGATCACCTTTTAGGATATTCCAATGATTTCTGACTATATCTTTTAATTTAAAGATAGTGGATTTTCACTCTTCCATTCACACCTGCATGTGGGCACTCTGTATCAATACGAAGGAGAAATAAATCACATCACGCTGTCCATACGCATGAATTTCGATAAGTATCCCTGCTGTAAACAAAGTGGGGAATTTGAAAAAAAATCCACAGCAAATCTGCACCAAATGCTACAGATTTGCTGTGGATTTTTTCAACTGTTTTTCAACAAATTTTCAAAATCTTCAGCAAATCAGCTACATATGAATGCACCCCTAAATAACTATATTCTTTTGGCATTCACATAACTATTGATATTTTTACATAAAAAAAGATTCGCTTTAAGAAAAGGTTGAATTTTTCTTCTTTTGCAATGGTTAACTCTACAGTATCAATACACAGCTCAAGTGAAACAGAAAAAGGCTAAGTTTCTAATGCTGCGTATGAGAATTTGTGGGCTTTGTTATGTTTCACTAAATGTATTCTGCAGATGTTATAATAGTGTATGCCTATACAATTCCATACATTTTCTTTTAAATTTAATTTTTCATAAAAAGTATACCAATCTATATGGCCAAACCGTTAGGTTGTGCTTCTGGGACCTGATGTTTTACCGATTTCCGGGAGCACAGCTTCACAGCTGTGGGATGTTTTAGCTAGCTGGGTGTTTTTTTCCCAGCCAGCCATTCCTCACTGGTCTGCTGTATATATACACTAGCCCCTCTGGCTAAAGGGTGCTGGTTTCCCTCTACTTTGGTGTTTTCTTTCATGCATGGTTTTCTGTGTGTGTACAGTGACATGTTCTGTTGGATCTATGCTGGTGGCAGGACATAAGTCCTGTTCTGTGCTGTATGCAATCCCTGGTGTGTTAGTGTGAACTATGTCCTGTCCAGCTTTGGATCGTTTACCATCTTTGGACGAGTTAGGTTATAAGGTTGTGCATTTGTGCATTTGTGCAATATTTTAGTTTATGGAACTAGTGTGTCTGGTCTGGACGTAACACAAGCATATGCCAAAAGGACACTGGTGCAATGTTTTCATGCTTTAAAAATACTCATTATCTACAGATGTATTCCCACCCTACTGCAAGTTTTCAAATCAACAATTCTCTGACAACCACTTTTGATATACTCAATGAGACGTAACAAGGTTGCCTCAATCCCCTTTACTGTTCATTCTTGTAATAGAATCATTTATTCAATGCATTAGAGTAGATTCTTGAATCCAGAGTATAGAATTAAAAGGTACTCAGCATACTATAGGAGCATTTGCAGGTGACTTATTAGTTCTAGTTTCCAATCCAACATCAGCTTTTCCAGCACTTCTGAACATACTTAAACAATTTTTTGAGCTTTCCAATTTAAAAACAAATATAGATAAATCTGAACCCATTGGATGTAATACACCATACACTCCTATGCTTTCTAAATTAAAATCAGCATTTCCCTTTCACTGGCCACAAAAATAAACTTTAATTATGTGGGTATCAAGACAGGTCATGACTGTTTAGATCTCTATAAACTCAATTATACTCCTCTATTACAAAGAACTACTACTTGTATCCGATCCCGGTCTGCAGCTTTTGTTTCCTGACTAGGCAGAATGAATCTAGTAAAGGGCCCAATTCCCCTTAAATACACTCACTATCCATCCCTCACAAAGCTTCCTCAGGAAGCACACTCTGTCTTGTCTAAATACATTTAAAACAGTAAATGTCAGAAATTTAATTCCTCTTCATTTTTACTTTCAAGATAATTAGGAGGGAAGGCTACACCTAATCTCTGGTTCTACCATCAAACAGTAATATTTGCAAGGACAATAGACTGGTCCAGAAAATCGAAATTTAAATTATGGCTAAAATTAAAGGAATGCTCAACACTCAGAGCTCTTCTTTTTTAACCAAAAGATCTCCCTCATTGGTGTCCTGTGAAGAATCTGCTCATACAAGTAACTCTAATCACCTGTTTTTTATATAAACTTACTATGTCCAACCCCCTTCCCAATCAAATGTCAAAACCATCAATAAACATTTCCACTATCATTCAATAGCTGAGTGCTGCCTTTGATTGGTCACAGTGCTCAGCCAATCAGAGGCAGCCCTTTTAGCAGGCGGGGATTTTAAATCCCCGCCTGCTGAAAGTACTTCAGAGCAGTTCAGGAGAAGACCCAGCTAGACACACCTGAGCCCTGACAGCTGCAGAGAGGTGAGTATATATATTTTTTAATTTTTTACACATTTTAGGGATGATTTTCAGGGAAGGGCTTATATTTAAAGCCCTTCCTCGAAAATCACTGCAGGGCTTGCCGGAATCCCATTGCTTTCAATGGAGCTGGCTGTAGCGCTGGCTCCATTGAATTCAATGGCAGAACATCGCGCTCCTGTGCTACAGCTGTCACAGCTCTGCTAGAGGATTGCGATCTTCACTATATGTTCTCAATGCGGTCGGCGCTGCTGCTGGCCCCATTGAGCACAAGGTGAAACCCCTGGATGCGACAGCATCCAGGGGTTTCACATCCAAAAGAAGACGGATGCTGCAGTTACCAGCGTTTTAAAATTCGCTGCCCTATATTTACCGCTACGCATTTATGTGTGCAGGTAAATATCGTGCATATGACCGCTGCCATTGAAAAGCATTGGTACTATATAGATGCAGATCGCAAATGCAGGTAACATACACTACCGTTCAAAAGTTTGGGGTCACCCAAACAATTTTGTGTTTTCCATGAAAAGTCACACTTATTTACCACCATGCGTTGTGAAATGAATAGAAAATAGAGTCAAGACATTGACAAGGTTAGAAATAATGATTTGTATTTGAAATAACATTGTTTTTACATCAAACTTTGCTTTCGTCAAAGAATCCTCCTTTTGCAGCAATTACAGCATTGCACACCTTTGACATTCTAGCTGTTAATTTGTTGAGGTAAGCTTGTGAAATTGCACCCCACGCTTCTAGAAGCATCTCCCACAAGTTGGATTGGTTGGATGGGCACTTCTGGCGTACCATACGGTCAAGCTGCTCCCACAACAGCTCAATGGGGTTCAGATCTGGTGACTGCGCTGGCCACTCCATTACCGATAGAATACCAGTTGCCTGCTTCTGCTGTAAATAGTTCTTGCACAATTTGGAGGTGTGTTTAGGGTCATTGTCCTGTTGTAGGATGAAATTGGTTCCAATCAAGCGCTGTCCACTGGGTTTGGCATGGCGTTGCAAAATGGAGTGATAGCCTTCCTTATTCAGAATCCCTTTTACCCTGTACAAATCTTCCACCTTACCAGCACCAAAGCAACCCCAGATCATCACATTACCTCCACCATGCTTAACAGATGGCGTCAGGCATTCTTCCAGCATCTTTTCATTTGTTCTGCGTCTCACAAACGTTCTTCTTTGTGATCCAAACACCTCAAACTTGGATTCATCCGTCCACAACACTTTTTTCCAGTCTTCCTCTGTCCAATGTCTGTGTTCTTTTGCCCATCTTAATCTTTTTCTTTTATTGGCCAGTCTCAGATATGGCTTTTTCTTTGCCACTCTGCCCTGAAGCCCAAAATCCCGCAGCCGCCTCTTCACTGTAGATGTTGACACTGGTGTTTTGCGGGTACTATTTAATGAAGATGCCAGTTGGGTACCTGTGAGGCGTCTGTTTCTCAAACTAGAGACTCTAATGTGCTTATCTTCTTGCTTAGTTGTGCAACGCGGCCTCCCACTTCTTTTTCTACTCTGGTTAGAGCCTGTTTGTGCTGTCCTCTGAAGGGAGTAGTACACACCGTTGTAGGAAATCTTCAATTTCTTAGCAATTTCTCGCATGGAATAGCCTTCATTTCTAAGAACAAGAATAGACTGTCGAGTTTCAGATGAAAGTTCTCTTTTTCTGGCCATTTTGAGCGTTTAATTGACCCCACAAATGTGATGCTCCAGAAACTCAATCTGCTCACAGGAAGGTCAGTTTTGTAGCTTCTGTAACGAGCTAGACTGTTTTCAGATGTGTGAACATGATTGCACAAGGGTTTTCTAATCATCAATTAGCCTTCTGAGCCAATGAGCAAACACATTGTACCATTAGAACACTGGAGTGATAGTTGCTGGAAATGGGCCTCTATTCACCTTTGTAGATATTGCACAAAAAACCAGGCATTTGCAGCTAGAATAGTCATTTACCACATTAGCAATGTATAGAGTGCATTTGTTTAAAGTTAGGACTAGTTTAAAGTTATCTTCATTGGAAAGTACAGTGCTTTTCCTTCAAAAATAAGGACATTTCAATGTGACCCCAAACTTTTGAACGGTAGTGTACACACATAAAAACGCCCGTCTGACTGAGCCCTTAATGTGCATCTATTACTTTAAGCCGTATTTGAATTTCCAAATGTTACAAGAGGTGTTGCAATTGCCCAACGTGTTAGAATAACTGTGAAATTTGGTTGGTGAACTGTGATGCATTTATAGTACCACACTTCTACAGCCGTTTCCTAAAATAAACCAAACCGTACCACAAAATCACCTCCTCACACTACAGGGGCTCATTAATTCCCATCATTTATAAGTTAGCTCTGTAGATGAACGCTCATTTTCTCTATACCACAAAATAGAAAGCACACCAAGAAGGCTGTTTTCTCAGAACAAGCTGATGTTTTTGTTGAGCAGCATAAGATGTTTCCACAAATTACTTATTTATGATGAGTAATTGTATATATTTAGACACACAGACTGCTATTAGAGACACTACAGCTCCCTCTCCCCAACTCTGACATCCATTTACAGTTAGAACACAATTCACTTGCTTCAGAGAGGTATTGTAGATGTTCAAGAGAAAATGCCACCAATTCAGTGGAAAGTAATTAAATAGGTTTGTGAATTGGTACGTGTGACTAGACTCATACCTATATAGACCATGTAATATTAAAAGATGCACAATATGTATATGCTATACTATTAAACTCTAAATGACGAAGCCTGTTTGTATCTTAATGACCAACTAATTGTTACGTTTTTTTCATTGCATTCTAGAGCTATAACATTTTTGTTTTTTTTAATGTTTTTATTAATCAAATATGGACGATCATCCAACATTACAGTAATATCTGAAACATTGTTAGCGTTTTCATTGTCCGAAATCTGGACCGAGATATACAATATTATAACCGAGACAGTCTGCGGCTGTCCCTTAGCAGATAAATCCATGGACATCATCCCAACCTGTATTTTTCACAATATATAACCATATAACAAAACAAAAAGAGAAAGAAAGAAAAAGAAAAAAAAAAACACAAAACCTAAACCTGTTATCACCATAGAGTTATATGTCATCTCCTTTTTTTGTTTAGTATATGTTGACAAAACAAGCCTGTTTTCAAAGATTATCATTGTACCTATTTGTCTAAAACAGACTCTCGGCCTATACATTGGAGACTTACTAGAAACCATAGAGGCCCCTCACGGCAACGGCACGATCAATAGAACACTCTAGACAGGGAGATCCCCCAATATCATCTGTTCCTGGAACCAACAAGTATAATAGAAACAGTTTCTTAGCTTTTCTCTTATCCTCTGTGGCAGCAACTGGACAAAGCTCCCCCAGGTCTCGAAAAAGGACTGCACCATTTTTTCTTTGAAAAGCGATGTTTCAGCCCAATCCATTTGGAACAGAAACGCTAATTTGTCCAGGAAGAGTTTGAATGAAGGGCCTGTTGGCTCTATCAACATCTGTAGAATAGCCTTTAGTCCCACTGCTGCCACAAAGTGCAAGAGCTTGCGAACTCTTCTTGAACAGTGATATGTATTAAAAGATACCCAAAAATCACCCACAAGGGCTCCTGTGGACAGAAATTTGTCAGATGTGTGTTGGTGTATTCACGGACTCGGGACCAGAAAGCCTGGATTAAATGGCAGGTCGATAAGCAGTGGTATAGATTAGCATTTGGTGTCTTGCATTTGAAACAGTTGGAAGTGGGATATATTCCCATGTGATATCCTTTTACAGGGGTTAGATAAAATCTATGGACAACCTGTAGCCTCATTTTCAGGAATCTAGCCAGGGTAGGTATTTATAGGCTGACAACATTGATTCCATAATCCTCCAACCTCTGGGTCAATGCCATTCTGTTCTCACATATTCCATATTGCTCTGTATAACCTAGAAATCATTCCCCGCATGCCTATTGACCTGGAAATCCATGTGCCACCTGTCTCTGCCCAATCAACCTCCTGGAAATGTGGCAGTAATCCCAAAATGTAGTGCCTGGTCTGTAAATATGAGAATAGTGGGACCGAAAGGCTAGAGTATTTTTGCTTCGTTTCCTCTCCCTTTTGCATAGCAATTTATCTACCGAATCAATACCTTGGGTACCCCATTCAAATAAGATATTATGAGGATTACAGTCTTGGAAGTTGGGATTATTGATTAATGATAGATGTGGAGATACATGTGGTGACGCATGACTGTCACAACGTAGTCTATCCCATGTCTTTCAAGCCGCGAGTATCAAAGGGTTATGTTCCATGAAGTTTCCATCTCACTGTGGGGATTGCAGTAACCCTGCGGTGAGGAGAACGTGGGACATGGTTCTCGGGATCTGTGGGAGTCTCAGCACATTGTCCTCTATTCAGATGAATTGAACCCAATTGAACATCTCTGGAGAGTCCTGAAAATGGCTGTCCATGGTCGGTCCCCATCCAACCTGACAGAGCTTCAGAGGATCTGCAAAGAAGAAATACTGAACACAGGGTCTGAATACTTATGCCAATGTAAAATGTTAGCTTTTTACTTTTTAAAAATTTACTAAGATTTCTAACATCCTGTTCTAACTTTGTCATTATGGGGTATTGAGTGCAGAATGATGGAGGAAAACGTGAAGCTTTTTTATATTTGCACAAGGCCACAACATAACAAAATGTAAAAAAATGAAAGGGTCTGAAGATTTTCCAAATGTGTTGAACGTTTAGTGGGACCTCAGTTCCTCATCTGCCCCTGCTTATTTATTTCGTTGCCTTTACAATAGTCTGGGTTCTTCTCTGCTACTTACATGAGAGCTGGAGTGGGGCCCACACATTTTCTTAGGCTGTAGAAAAGTTTTAATTGATAGCAGAGCATGGGAGTCTTTGCTAGGAAACAGCTAAATGTATGCACATATAACTCATCTACTTAGAAGTCCTGGTGTAAGGAGGTTTAAATTCCCAAACCCAGTCCTTGAGAGCAATGTCCAGTCAGAAATGAAATAGTTGATGAAAAAATGTGAATACTAGAGATGAGCGAACGTACTCGTCCGAGCTTGATACTCGTTCGAGATGCTCGTTACTAGAGGCGAGCACCACGCGATGTTCCAATTACTTTCACTTTCATTTCTGAGACGTTAGCGCGCTTTTCTGACCAATAGAAAGACAGGGAAGGCATTACAACTTCCCCCTGCGACGTTCAAGCCCTAGACCACCCCCCTGCAGTGAGTGGCTGGCGAGATCAGGTGTCACCCGAGTATATAAATCAGCCCCCCCCGCGGCTCGCCACAGATGCATTCTGACAGAGATCAGGGAAAGTGCTGCTGGTGCCGGAGCTGCTATAGGGAGAGCGTTAGGAGTTATTTTAGGCTTCAAGAACCCCAACGGTCCTTCTTAGGGCCACATCTGACTGTGTGCAGTACTGTTGAGGCTGCTTTTAGCAGTGTTGCACAATTTTTTTTTTTTGTATATCAGGCGTGCAGAGCATTGCGTCCGCAGTCTGCAGTCATTGTACAGAGTATAGGGCCAGTACTGGTGAGGCAGGGAAAGAGATATTCAGGCTATATAGGCAGTGGGCTTTTCCCAAAACATTGGGGAAAAATACTATATTTGGGCTGCCTGTGACCGTCTTCAGTTTACTGCGTGTCTGCTGGGGGTAGTAGTCCTAATTAATACGCAGCTAAGCGTTACAGCAGGCTTGCGCAAAATTGTTTCCTGGATCTGCTGTCTCTGTTACATCAGCGCCGTCATACCGCCAGAGGGAAAGAGTATACATAATATTATACGCTGCCTACAGTATCTATCTGCTGGGGGTAGTAGTCCTAATTAATACGCAGCTAAGCGTTACAGCAGGCTTGCGCAAAATTGTTTCCTGGATCTGCTGTCTCTGTTACATCAGCGCCGTCATCCCGCCAGAGGGAAAGAGTATACATAATATTATACGCTGCCTACAGTATCTATCTGCTGGGGGTAGTAGTCCTAATTAATACGCAGCTAAGCGTTACAGCAGGCTTGCACAAAATTGTTTCCTGGATCTGCTGTCTCTGTTACATGATCGCCGTCATCCCGCCAGAGGGAAAGAGTATACATAATATTATACGCTGCCTACAGTATCTATCTGCTAGGGGTAGTAGTCCTAATTAATACGCAGCTAAGCGTTACAGCAGGCTTGCGCAAAATTGTTTCCTGGATCTGCTGTCTCTGTTACATGATCGCCGTCATCCCGCCAGAGGGAAACAGTATACATAATATTATACGCTGCCTACAGTATCTATCTGCTGGGGGTAGTAGTCCTAATTAATACGCAGCTAAGCGTTACAGCAGGCTTGCGCAAAATTGTTTCCTGGATCTGCTGTCTCTGTTACATGATCACCATCATCCCGCCAGAGGGAAAGAGTATACATAATATTATACGCTGCCTACAGTATCTATCTGCTGGGGGTAGTAGTCGTAATTTATACGCAGCTAAGCGTTACAGCAGGCTTGCGCAAAATTGTTTCCTGGATCTGCTGTCTCTGTTACATGATCGCCGTCATCCCGCCAGAGAGAAACAGTATACATAATATTATACGCTGCCTACAGTATCTATCTGCTGGGGGTAGTAGTCCTAATTAATACGCAGCTAAGCGTTACAGCAGCCTTGCGCAAAATTGTTTCCTGGATCTGCTGTCTCTGTTACATCAGCGCTGTCATCCCGCCAGAGGGAAACAGTATACATAATATTATACGCTGTCTACAGTATCTGTCTGCTGTATCAGCTCAGCATTTTAATAAAATAGAAGCAAAATACTTAAAGGGGTTGTCCGGCCATAAACATTAGGTCTCATTACTTCTGTTTGCCCATTTCCATGCACTTTGTAATATACATTGTGCATGGAAAATGAAGCAAACAGAAGTTTTGGACTTACCTGAAGGGATGCCCCCCCCCCCTGTGTTGCTCCTCCGTCGTCCCTGGTTACCACAAGAATCTTCTCTTCTTCTTGTCGGGCCGCAGCAGCTCTTGTCGGCGCGGGAACGAGCCCCTTCTCATCCGCGCATGCGCAGTTCTTCTCTCTGCAGCCGGGACCGATATACGATCTTCTTGTGTGCAGGGGGGGGGGGAGGATGCAAGAGCCTCAGAGCAGGAACTGAGCTCCCGCCCCCTCTCTGCCTCCTCTCCGCCCCTCTGCACTATTTGCAATGGGGAGAGCCGAGACGGGGGCGGGGCTAATTCTTGGACCTTAGCCCCGCCCCTGTCCCGCCTCTCCTCATTGAAAATGGTGCAGAGGGGCGGAAAGGAGGCAGAGAGGGGGCGGGAGCTCAGTTCCTGCTCTGAGGCTTTTCCATCCTCCCCCCCCCCTGCACACAAGAAGATCGTATATCGGTCCCGGCTGCAGAGAGAAGAACTGCGCATGCGTGGATGAGAAGGGGCTCGTTCCCGCGCCGACAAGAGCTGCTGCGGCCCGACAAGAAGAAGAGAAGATTCTTGTGGTAACCAGGGACGACGGAGGAGCAACACAGGGGGGGGCATCCCTTCAGGTAAGTCCAAAACTTCTGTTTGCTTCATTTTCCATGCACAATGTTTATTACAAAGTGCATGGAAATGGGCAAACAGAAGTAATGAGACCTAATGTTTATGGCCGGACAACCCCTTTAAGGCCTACTACTGGCCTTTGGCCACTTGACTGCTTCTGCGCTGTGAATTCCACTAGCTCAGTCATACGCACCTACGTCTCACTACAGGAGTGCGCAAAATTGTTTCCTGGCTCTGCTGCACGTTCCGTAAGGGAAGTCAGCCTCCAACCACAGGCCAATAAGCGGCACATTTAATTACAGCGTTCTGTTTCTGCACTACTGGTAATACAGCATGCTGAGGGGTAGGGGTAGGCCTAGAGGACGTGGACGCGAGTGAGGACGCGGAGGCCCAAGTCAGGGTGTGGGCACAGGCCGAGCTCCTGATCCTGGTGTATCGCAGCCGACTGCTGCGGGATTAGGAGAGAGGCACGTTTCTGGCATCCCCACATTCATCTCACAATTAATGGGTCCACGTGGTAGACCTTTATTAGAAAATGAGCAGTGTGAGCAGGTCCTGTCGTGGATGGCAGAAAGTGCATCCAGCAATCTATCGACCACCCAGAGTTCTGCGCCGTCCACTGCTGCAACTCTGAATCCTCTGGCTGCTGCTCCTCCTTCCTCCCAGCCTCCTCACTCCATTACAATGACACATTCTGAGGAGCAGGCAGACTCCCAGGAACTGTTCTCGGGCCCCTGCCCAGAATGGGCAGCAATGGTTCCGAATCCTCTCCCACTGGAGGAGTTTGTCGCAACCAATGCCCAACCTTTGGAAAGTTCCCGGGGTCCGGGGGATGAGGCTGGGGACTTCCGGCAACTGTCTCAAGAGCTTTCAGTGGGTGAGGAAGACGATGACGATGAGACACAGTTGTCTATCACTCAGGTAGTAGTAATTGGAGTAAGTCCGAGGGAGGAGCGCACAGAGGATTCGGAGGAAGAGCAGCAGGACGATGAGGTGACTGACCCCACCTGGTTTGCTACGCCTACTGAGGACAGGTCTTCAGAGGGGGAGGCAAGTGCAGCAGCAGGGCAGGTTGGAAGAGGCAGTGCGGTGGCCATGGGTAGAGGCAGGGCCAGACCGAATAATCCACCAACTGTTTCCCAAAGCGCCCCTCGAGCCATGCCACCCTGCAGAGGCCGAGGTGCTCAAAGGTCTGGCAGTTTTTCACTGAGAGTGCAGACGACCGACGAACAGTGGTGTGCAACCTTTGTCGTGCCAAGATCAGCCGGGGAGCCACCACCACCAGCCTTACCACCACCAGCATGCGCAGACATATGATGGCCAAGCACCCCACAAGGTGGGATGAAGGCCGTTCACTGCCTCCGGTTTGCACCGCTGCCTCTCCCCCTGTGCCCCAACCCCCCTCTCAGGACACAGGCACTACCGTCTCCTGGCCTGCACCCACACCCTCACCTCCGCTGTGCTCGGCCCCATCCACCAATGTCTCTCAGCGCACCATCCAGCAGTCGCTAGCACAAGTGTTGGAGCGCAAGCGCAAGTACGCCGCCACGCGCCCGCACGCTCAAGCGTTAAACGTGCACATAGCCAAATTTATCAGCCTGGAGATGCTGCCGTATAGGGTTGTGGAAACGGAGGCTTTCAAAGGTATGATAACGGCGGCAGCCCCGTGCTACTCAGTTCCCAGTCGCCACTACTTTTCCCGATGTGCCGTTCCCAGCCCTGCACGACCACGTCTCCCGCAACATTGTACGCGCCCTCACCAACGCGGTTACTGCCAAGGTCCACTTAACAACGGACACGTGGACAAGCACAGGCGGGCAGGGCCACTATATCTCCCTGACGGCACATTGGGTGAATTTAGTGGAGGCTGGGACAGACTCAGAGCCTGGGACCGCTCACGTCCTACCCACCCCCAGAATTGCGGGCCCCAGCTCGGTGGTGGTATCTGCGGTGGTGTATGCTTCCTCCACTAAACCACCCTCCTCCTCCTACGCAACCTCTGTCTCGCAATCAAGATGTGTCAGCAGCAGCACGTCGCCAGCAGTCGGTGTCGCGCGGCACGGCAGCACAGCGGTGGGCAAGCGTCAGTAGGCCGTGCTGAAACTACTCAGCTTAGGAGAGAAGAGGCACACGGCCTACGAACTGCTGCAGGGTCTGACAGAGCAGACCGACCGCTGGCTTGCGCCGCTGAGCCTCCAACCGGGCATGGTCGTGTGTGACAACGGCCGTAACCTGGTGGCGGCTCTGCAGCTCGGCAGCCTCACGCACGTACCATGCCTGGCCCACGTCTTTAATTTGGTGGTTCAGCGCTTTCTGAAAAGCTACCCACGCTTGTCAGACCTGCTCGGAAAGGTGCGCCGGCTCTGCGCACATTTCCGCAAGTCCCACACGGACACTGCCACCCTGCGCACCCTGCAACATCGGTTTCATCTGCCAGTGCACCGACTGCTGTGCGACGTGCCCACACGGTGGAACGTTACGCTCCACACGTTGGCCAGGCTCTATGAGCAGCGTAGAGCTATAGTGGAATACCAACTCCAACATGGACGGCGCAGTGGGAGTCAGCCTCCTCAATTCTTTACAGAAGAGTGGGCCTGGTTGGCAGACATCTGCCAGGTCCTTGGAAACTTTGAGGAGTTTACCCAGATGGTGAGCGGCGATGCTGCAATCATTAGCATCACCATTCCTCTGCTATGCCTCTTGAGAAGTTCCCTGCAAAGCATAAAGGCAGACGCTTTGCGCTCGGAAACAGAGGCGGGGGAAGACAGTATGTCGCTGGATAGTCAGAGCACCCTCCTGTCTATATCTCAGCGCGTTGAGGAGGAGGAGGAGGAGCATGAGGAGGAGGGGGAAGAGACAGCTTGGCCCACTGCTGAGGGTACCCATGCTGCTTGCCTGTCATCCTTTCAGCGTGTATGGCCTGAGGAGGAGGATCCTGAAAGTGATCTTCCTAGTGAGGACAGCCATGTGTTGCGTACAGGTACCCTGGCACACATGGCTGACTTCATGTTAGGATGCCTTTCTCGTGACCCTCGCGTTACACGCATTCTGGCCACTACGGATTACTGGATGTACACACTGCTCGACCCACGGTATAAGGAGAACCTTTCCACTCTCATACCCGAAGAGGAAAGGGGTTCGAGAGTGATGCTATACCACAGGACCCTGGCGGACAAACTGATGGTAAAATTCCCATCCGACAGCACTAGTGGCCGAAGGCGCAGTTCCGAGGGCCAGGTAGCAGGGGAGGCACAGAGATCAGGCAGGGGAACACTCTCTAAGGCCTTTGACAGCTTTCTGGCTCCCCAGCAAGACTGTGTCACCGCTCCCCAGTCAAGGCTGAGTCGTCGGGAGCACTGTAAAAGGATGCTGAGGGAGTACATAGCCGATCGCACGACCGTCCTCCGTGACGCCTCTGCCCCCTACAACTACTGGGTGTCGAAGCTGGACACATGGCCTGAACTCGTGCTGCATGCCCTGGAGGTGCTTGCTTGTCCTGCGGCTAGCGTCTTGTCGGAGAGGGTGTTTAGTGCGGCTGGGGGAATCATCACAGATAAGCGTACCCGCCTGTCAACCGACAGTGCCGACAGGCTTACACTCATCAAGATGAACAAAGCCTGGATTTCCCCAGACTTCTGTTCTCCACCAGCGGACAGCAGCGATACCTAAGCAATACGTAGGCTGCACCCGCGGATGGAAGCATTGTTCTATATCACCATCAAAAACATGGACCTTTTAGCTTCATCAATCTGTGTATAATATTCATCCTCCTCCTCCTGCTCCTCCTCCTGAAACCTGACGTAATCACGCCGAACGGGCAATTTTTCTTAGGCCCACAAGGCTCAGTCATATAATTTTTGTAAACAATTTTTATACGTTTCAATGCTCATTAAAGCGTTGAAACTTTCACTGGGCTGCCTCCAGGCCTAGTTACAAATTAAGCCACATTAACCAAAGCGATTAATGGGTTTCACCTGCCCTCTTGGTTGGGCATGGGCAATTTTTCTGACGTACATTAGTACTGTTGGTACACCAATTTTTTGGGGTCCTCGCCTACAGTGTAATCCTATTAATTTTTTGCCCACCTGCATTAAAGCTGACGTTACATCAGCTGTGCTGGGCACTGCAATGGGATATATTTATGTACCGCCGGTGGGTTCCAGGGAGCCACCCATGCTGTGGGTCCACAGGGAGTTGGAACTGCATGTGTCCACTTCTAAAGAACCCCAGTCTGACTGGGGCATGCAGTGTGGGCCGAAGCCCACCTGCATTTAATCGGACGTTACCTCAGCTGTGATGGGCACTGCAATGGGATACATTTATGTACAGCCGGTGGGTTCCAGGGAGCCACCCATGCTGTGGGTCCACACGGAGTTGTAACTGCATGTGTCCACTTCTAAAGAACCCCAGTCTGACTGGGCCATGCAGTGTGGGCCGAAGCCCACCTGCATTAAACATGACATTACCTCAGCTGTGATGGGCAATGCAATGGGATATATTTATGTACCGCCGGTGGCTTCCTGGCACCCACCCATGCTGTGGGTCCACACGGACTTCACAATAGGGAGTTGTACCTGCCTGTGTCTATGAATTAAAAACCCCGGTCAGGTTGGGGCATGCAGTGTGGGCCGAAGCCCACCTGCTTTTAATCGGACATTACCTCAGCTGTGATGGGCAGTGTAATGGGATACATTAATGTACAGCTGGTGGGTTCCAGGGAGCCACCCATGCTGTGGGTGCAAACGGAATTCCCATTGCGGAGTTGTACCTGCCTGTGACTATTTATAAAAAACCGCGGTCTGACTGGGGCATGCAGACACCTTGACAGAATGAATAGTGTGTGGCACATAGGTTCCCCATTGCTATGCCCACGTGTGCAGCTCCTGATGGCGGTGGCACAGGATTATATTTCTCATTGCTTCTCTACAGCATTGTGGGCTATAGCCCCGCCCCTTTTAAAGAGGGTCTCTGCCTAGCCGTGCCAACCCTCTGCAGTGTGTGCATGCGGTTCCTCCTCATGGCAGACGCACTTATAAATAGACATGAGGGTGGTGTGGCATGAGGGCAGCTGAAGGCTGCGCAGGGACACTTTGGTATGCGCTGTGGACACTGCGTCGTGCAGGGGGGGGGGGGTTGGGCAGCATGTAACCCAGGAGAAGTGGCAGCGGAGTGTCATGCAGGCAGTGATTGTGCTTTGTTGGAGGTAGTGTGGTGCTTAGCTAAGGTATGCATTGCTAATGAGGGCTTTTCAGAAGTAAAAGTTGTTGGGGGGGGCACTCTTGCCGCTATTGTGGCTTAATAGTGGGACCTGGGAATTTGAGATGCAGCCCAACATGTAGCCCCTCGCCTGCCCTATCCGTTGCGGTGTCGTTCCCATCACTTTCTTGAATTGCCCAGATTTTCACAAATGGAAACCTTAGCGAGCATCGGCGATATACAAAAATGCTCGGGTCGCCCATTGACTTCAATGGGGTTCGTTACTCGAAACGAACCCTCGAGCATCGCGATAATTTTGTCCCGAGTAACGAGCACCCGAGCATTTTGGTGCTCGCTCATCTCTAGTTATGACACCATATGGCTAGATAAGAAACTAAGACAACTACCATCGGAATAATCACTCAATAAATGGAATGTGAGTAACAGTTGTTCCCTGTAAACATGGACACTAAGCAGGTGATGAGAGAGAATTTGTTCGCTAGCTTCTAGTCTCTGCGTGTGAGCTCATCTAAAAATAATCGCTGGTTGATAACTATCATCTTACGTAATTTGTCGTCTTTGAAGGACTAGTTAACAACTTTGAAAAGGAGGTATGTACTCATTCATCATGCGCTTTACATTAAATGCTGATTGACTCCCACCTTGTGTTGAACTTTTTGCCCTCCCACTTAACCCTTTCCAATCCAATTTTTGTTTTCAGGGTTTCCTAAAAGGCTTTCTCTTTTTGTTGTTATACAACGGTGCCATCTGCTGGCTAAAGCCAGTGTGTGTGCACCAGAGAGGCTCCGACAGCAGATTGGCTGGCAGTAGATGGTAAGAATACCCGGTCGGACGTCTTCTGACATTGGACCTGTGCAAGCTTCAATCAGAATGTAGGAAGACGTCAGACAGTGAATTGGAAGGGGTTAATTCTTATTGGATCCCGAAACCAAATAAGAACACTCACTGCTACAATCTTTGCCTGATTTTGGTCTAGCAAGAGACCACAGCAGTGAGTGATCACTCAAAAAACGCTCACACTTATTTATATGCTTTCAGTGGACTTGGAAACCAATGAGCAAGCGTGCCATGATTGGGATTCAAACGTTCAGACACATGATGTTTGTTCCTATGATCACTGAGGATCTAACATATGTTTTAGAAATACTTGGGCTTACACAAACGGGTTGGATTCTGCATGCGGATTTCCGCAGCGGAAGACCTGCGATCCATCGCAGAAAGTAATTGTGTATGGTCGCGGCAGATCGCGGATACGGTAATTTTTTTGCCCAGACGTACGCAGTGCACATCGTATCGTCTGCGTAGAAGAAAGATTTCTCACTCCTCTCCAGCCGACATTCTGGCTTTTCTATCTATTTTCCTATGAAGTTGTGAGCGTTTCTGCCACTCATACGCAATGTTAATTGCGTAGGGCAACGGAACACTTGCATCCATTGACTTCAATGGAGACCACGATAAAATAGAACATGCTGCAATATTTTTTCCGCTCGTAGAATCCGCAATTCCTGCCCGCACATCTGAGCGAACCGGCAAAAGTTAATGCCTTTGAATGCACGCATTTTACTACGAATGGCGATCACGGAATCCGCAAATGATATCTGCCCGTGTGAACCCGGCCTTGGACAGATAAAAAATATACTGAGAACTAACTTTTGAACTTCACTTCTATAAACTTTGTAATTTTGGTTTGGTGGTATTTTAAAGTGCGTCTTATTGCCAATGATTACCTCAGTATAGATAAACTAATTAACATGGACCTAAAAGGTATTTTTGCAATGAATTTCATTTTAAGTAAATAAAAGTAGACTCGCTGGACAGATTCAGATAAATATTGCTTAGCTAGGCAGAAAATTATATTTTGTTTACAGCCTATCCACGCTAGCCATGTTTTGCATTATATTTATTTCTGAAACACAAAACTAAAGATGATGCGATTGGACAGAAGGAAGTGCATTACGTCCACTGACAAGGTGAATTTAACTTCATTAGTTTTGCATTAGTGTGTGGTGAGAGCTCCAGTGTTGTGTAATGGCCTCTACAGGTAGATGTGATACAACGGGGCACTTTCTGCTGACTTCCCACTAATGCACTTGTTAGCTTTACATCTGTATTTGTCATGATGCTGAGGTTTTGGAAAGTGGTTATCAGAACCAGCCGGTGTGCATTAACATCACTCAAGGGTCATTGACAGTAATAACGGGAATGTTTTATAGTTTAACCTTCTGACAGTGAAAACCCCTAATGATCAATGGAAATCCTTATGTGTTTGTAACAAAGCATTCAATAGTGCAGCTGAACAGATTTTTGTGGGAATCCAATGCAAATATTTAACACTTCTAAAAGGCTTTCGGCAATATATATTATGCGAAGGTCAAATCTGAAAATGTGTTTATGGTGTACTTTGAAGGAATGTTAAAGTTGAATAACAATAGAGGGATACAATAAAGCTACTTTCAAAGAAATAATATTTGTAATAGTACATTAAATAAAGGACATTTGTATCAAAAGTTCCATTTTTATGCTGATCTTCATGCACATCATTTTCCTAAGGACCTTAATTTAGATGAAGCTGTCACTAGGTTCATGCTGTCCGAACTATGGACAGCAAGAACCTGGGACTGGAACATACATTGCAGGGCTGCACGTGGTATTCGGAAATGCACGGAACAAAGCCCGGAGTCATAGGGGCAAAGCTATACTGACCTCCCCATGCTTGCATCACGAAAACTGACAGGTCTCTTGCTACTTGCATCTAGGGAGAGACCTGTCTGACTCCAGGCTCAGTTCCATGCCGATCTTCAAAGTATGTGTATTCTAAAATGTTGCAGCATTTCTGAATAATACATTCAGCCCAGGTTTGAGCAGCATGAACCCAGTGGCAGACTCCCTTTAAACAGGTTGCATCACAGCACGCCGCCGGTGGCCACATATCTCACCTGTTGTTGGGGCCACAGTTGGGCATCACTGTCATCTACGCATTGCATGCCAGACTGCTCCCTGCAGTCTGTCCATACAGCTCACACATGCTCCAGACCCCTCTCTTAAAGGGTTAGTGTGCTCCCAAGGCTGGGCCCCCTCCAATTACCACTCAGCCCTAGCTATATTATGCATGCACCCTCTATGGAGAATGTGTAAGCGATTTATTCTTATCCCATTTGTGACAAAGCCCCATTCATGTGTATTTCGGTTCTGATCTCTGCCTGTTCCTTGACCATTTTCACTTCTGTAATCCCTGACCTTAACTATGTTTTGGACTTTGCTATTTGCCTGCTGCCTGTCTTTACCTGGAAACTGTCTTTGAAGTTGTGTTGCCAGTTCTGGCCATTGCAAGTGACATGGGCAAGCCTCTACTCACCCCATTAGGTACGGCACCTCAGTCCTGTACAGTGTCAGCAGCCCCACAACCAAGACTATCTTTGTGAGTAACGGCTTGGCAACCCTGTAGCAAAAACCAAATCCCTCTTAGAGGGGTCAAAGGTAAAAACCGGGGTTCCCAATAAAGCTATCTCCTTACATAATCCTAAGTGAAATTGGTATGTGGCTGGATGGATCCATCTTCACCTGTTTGACAGCTGGTCTAATAAAAAAAATCTATATCTAATGAAACCCCGCTTTAAGGGAATGTGACAACGGTTAATTGTAGAACTTGGGGAAATCCAGGTTTGAGCTCAGTTACTTCGCCTATTCATTCTATATGGGAAATAGTCTAGTACGCTGAGATCTGGGGGTTTGTTTGCATGATGATTGCACTAAATAACTACTTGATCTATTTCTCTCTACCTGCGTTAAGGCTGGTTTACATGGGCCGATGATCGCTCAAACGACAGTCTGAGTGACAGCTTTGAGCGATCATTTTGCATAAAGTATTAAGTAGCTACTCAGCTAGTTAAGAGCAATAAAGTGTGCAAACGAAGCCCTAGCTGAAAACAGTTAATAGCCGGAGGGCTCTTATCTGCATTCAGATCCTTTGATCTCCAGGGGGAAACAATGCTATCAGCACTCTCCATGGAGAACAGCTGATGAGGCTGAATGAGGATTTTTAGGTTGGACTGAATTTAACGATTAGCTAGCAGTGCACGAAACATGCACAATGGGCGCACATATAGATGCAACGTACCGCTAAAATGATCGCCTTTTAGCGATTTTTTTTTTTAAAGTGATCATCGGCTCATGTAAATGGGCCTTTACTCATGTGTTGGCAGGGGAGGAACAAAAGTTAGGGCTCATTCACACAGGCATATTTGCGGTCAATGTTATATGCATATTTTTTTACGTGTATAATATGCACAGCATGAACCCTATTGATTTACATTGGCGTATTCAGACATTCGCTTTTCACTCGTGTATTTTAGGCTTGTGAAAAAAGTCATGGCATGTCCTATTGTGGTCCATATTACAGATCACAATTGAACATTGAAGTCTAAGCTTGTCCTACCCTTGTCTGTTAGGTAAGTGGCAAACAGAAAAAAACCTCTCATTTTAACCATTTTATACATAGTAGAAGACAAAGCTACATTTATTTGAAAAACATCTACAACAAATATTACATTTCATTACAAATCTTGCTAAATCTAGCTAATTTTACCTTTCTAACATTCAGAAGATCTTAATGAGTTTATTTTAAAAGCAACGCAGGTAAAACCTTTTAATAACATCTTCATTTGGGACATCACAAGTTGCTACATTCAAATGTCACTATCAGATATGACAGTGGCATTTAAAGTGTTAACAGCTGCGATTGGAGTTGATTGCGGCTATTGCGGGCGAGTATCTACTGTCAAAGATGCCCACCCTGAGCCCACTCCATACAATGACCCCTGACATGTATCATACATACATGGCACACGTTGTGAATGGGATAAACATACCGACTCATAGAAGTGATTGTTTTTAGCGCTATTCCTATTTTCCACACAATCCAAGGACCCGTGGCCATGCTGCTTCTTGGGATATGTTTTAAATGTGTTTGTTAGCATACACAGGGAGAAGGCAATACTTGTATACTGTTATGTTTCAGATTTCTCAGTTTAGGATATACTTTTTAAGAACACTGGATTGAAGTCAAGAAGCACATTCTACATGACAGACTGCAGGAAATCAAAATTAATGTGTGGTGACCCTAAAATATTTTCCCATAACAATCCTACTCATAGGCTTCTAGGATTCTGAATGATTCAGTTCTCATTTAAAGGATTATTACGCCGAGCATTGATAGTAAACACTTGTCTGGCACACTTGCAAATTTACTTTTATTTATTTTTACAAATTTTACTGGAAGTGATTCATTCTGTGATAATACTATAAATTAGGGAGGCTTCACACAAACGTAGTTCACTGTGTACCGCCCGTATGAGCCGATCGCATGGCACACAGTAATGACATTGTGTACTTGCTGCGCGCCATCTCTCACCATGCACTAACTTGACATGTACGCGCGCTTAACACGCACCAAGATAGAATATGCTGCTATCTTTATGGCGTGCGTATTTCGTGCAATTTGTGTGTGCGGTAACATGGGAGTCTATGGCAGATTGCTACAGCGTATTACGCATGCGAAACTGACATGCGTAATACGCTGTCACCACATGTTCGTGTGAAGAAGCCCTTAGGCAACTCACAAAACAGATTTTGTCATACATTAAGTGATATAAATAAAGAATTAAAGGGGTTGTGCAGGAGTAGAAAAACATAACTGCTTTCTTCCAGAAACAGAGACATATCTATTCACAGGCCGTGTGTGGTATTGTAGAACAGTCCAATTCACTTCAATGCAGCTGAGCTGCAATATTAGACACATCATATGGACAAGTGTGGCAATCATGCTAAGCCTATTCTGTACAACCACTTTAAGTTTTTAACTTTTTTTTGGTTTTCATGATACATACAGTAATAAGCCTCACTATTATCACAAATATTTACATACTGTTACGATCGTGTGGGCAAAACAAAGCAAGTGGCCCCACACGATCGCACCTAAAGAGGACTGGGGGGGATGGACGCACACAGGTTGCACACGGTATTCACACGGATTTCAGGCAACTGACCCTGTGCTACACAGGAGGATGACAGGGCCCTACCTAAGTGGGGAATTCGCCCCAATAAAGGGCGGCCCAGCGGTCTTCGGATCTGCGCCCTAGCTGATCCTAGGAGCCACGCACCAGAACAGGACACATTCGCATGCCAAATGACAGGGACTGAACAGGACACACAGAGCCAGAATACACAGCATACAAAATGCAACCGCTAGTGACAGATAGGAAGCTGAATATAAATACCAGGTATTAGTTGACATTTTGTACAAAACGTGAAAGCTAGCAGGCCACATCACAGCTCCTGGTTATACTGCTAGTCCCTACACTAACCAGGAGTCCAGCAGCACCGGACTTAGATCTCACAGCAAGCTGCAACAGGACAGAACAGAGCACAGATCACGCAGCAAGCTGCAACAGGACAGAACAGAGCACAGATCACACAGCAAGCTGCACCAGGACAGAACAGAGCACAGATCACACAGCAAGCTGCACCAGGACAGAACAGTGCACAGATCACACAGCAAGCTGCAGCAGGACAGAACAGAGCACAGATCACACAACAAGCTGCATCAGGACAGAACGGAGCACAGATCACACAGCAAGCTGCACCACGACAGAACAGAGCACAGATCACACAGCAAGCTGTAACAGGACTGCTCACCCTGAACACCAGACAAACAATGACAGGAGCTGGGTTTATATGTGAGCAAAGACCCAGGGGATTGGCCAGCAGGAGATCACCACACCCAGCCAGCTCAATCCTTCAACACCTGTGAGCTGTGCTGCTAGAAACCCTAGTACTACAGGTCCCAGCAGCATGACGTAACACATCAGCTTGCTATAAATGTAGTAATATATACGGTACATACAGGATACTGAGCATTTCTGGAACCATAGCTGAAGAAATTAAACAGAACTCAGTAGCGGCTAAAACGGCTAATTTTTGTTCACTATTCTCTACAAAGATGATAGACATCAACCCCCAACTTCATGGTTTACTAAACAGTAATTCATTATTTAAACGATTTATAGATTTTGAACAGGAAATGTTAAAAGAAGAAGCAAATTAAGTAGTATAAATTATTTATGCCTTGCTGATACATAGAAGGTTTCTTGTTTGTGAAAGAGATTGGAAGAAAAGGCAATGAAATGAAAAGGACTTATTGCTATTCAAAATTCTTTTTATGCTCAAAAGCTGAAGTAAATCTAATCTATCTATCTATCTCATATCTATCATCTATCTATCTTCTATCTATCTATCTATCTATCTATCTATCTATCTATCTATCTATCTATCTATCTATCTATCTCATATCTATCTAGCTATCTATCTATATATCTCATATCTATCTATTTATCTATCTATCTCATATCTGTCTTTCTATCTATCTATCACATATCTACCTATCTATTTATCTATCTCATATCTATCTCATATGTATCTTTCTATCTATATATCACATATCTATCTATTTATCTATCTCATATCTATCTATCTATCTATCTATCTATCTATCTATCTATCTATCTATCTATCTATCTATCATATCTATCTATCTACAGATCGTTATCTACTTATTACATTCACTCTCATTCTAAATGTATAAATATTTGAATGATTGCCCTTTAAAGAAACAGTTGCAGATTAAAATGGGTAAAAGCAGAAAATTAGCTTTTTTCTTTCTTCTCAATAGAGTAACACAAATGGCTTGCATGATCACATATAGGGTGCAGAAGCCTGTTAGTTGCAGTTCACTCTAGGCACTAATACTTGATCATGCCAGACCACATTTGAACAGTCTACTGAATTTTAACTGCCACATTGTAACTCTTGTAAAGCGAGTTTAGGCTCACCAACTGGGCCAGGGGGGACAGGAACGGGGATTGCTGCCATGCTTGGGCTACCCATGGTGTTTGAAGGCCACCCGAGCTTCATGAAGTCATATCATTCATTAGTTGTGTCTCACACTGTAAGGCGGCTCAGCGGTGATTAGAATATATATAGGAGGCTCACCTATTGATGCTGGAATAGATATTTACTGTAGTAAGTTTAAAAGCACAACAACAAACAGTTATTCTGGTTGGCAGCAGTGGTGTATTACCAAACAGCACTTGGGCTGCTTAGCTGAAACATGACTCCAGAACTCACGCTTGCTCACAGGTGGACGGCTCGGCACTCTAAAGAGACAAAACCACAATGTCAATTATGTCAATAGCCACTCGTCAATCAGCAGGAGCACAATGGCAGCTACTCTGTGTCCGGAATAACCCCCACTGCATGGAAATATCCTTACTTAAGGCACTATTAGCATACATCAGCAACTCCTCATCACATGAGCAGATACCCCTGCCATACACCATGGTGCGCCATTACAATGCTTAGTCATATTCTTAAACTAACAGAAAATATTTGCAGTCCCAAAAGATTAAGCATATGTTCTGCTCAACCAGATTATTTCGCTCATAGCGCCTCTATTCACAGTAAGAAGACAGTCGTTAGAAGTGAAAGTGCTGTTTATACTCAATGACATGCATGCAGAAACTGAACGAGTGAACAATTCTCGATCAGTTGCCGCATGCGGCTAGATGGGATAATTATCATTAAAATTATCGCTGGAATTAACAATTCTAAACGATAACCGACCCCTGTAAAAGGGCCATAAATAACGTGTTTCCCTGAAAATAAGACACTGTGTTATATTAATTTTAGCCCCAAAAGAGGCACAGTGTCTTATTTTTGTGGGGGGGGGGTGCTTATACTCACCTGGTCCGTGGCGTCCCGATGCCTCGCGATGGTCTCTGGTGGCGCTGCGGCAAGCTGCAGTGTTCCCTGCTCTGACATCTCTGCTTCTTTCTGGTGACAGGGCTTTGAATACCCCGCCTCCAGCAAAGCGAGCGCTGTGATTGGATCGAGCGCCAGCCAATCACAGCCGGTGATCGATGAGCTAATTACAGCCATTCAGTGAGTCATTCACTGAATGGCTGTGAATGATCAAGCGCTGGATGTGATTGGCTGGTACTCGATACAATTATAGCACTCGCTTTACTGGCATGGATAGCAGACAAGTGAAAGAAGCAGCGCAAAACCGAAAAACATGGAGGGAGCTTGTCTTTAGGGTTGACGAGGGTCATGAATGACTAAACGGCTAACACCAACAAGAACCTTACATTATCAAACCACAGGATAAGTAATAAATATATGCTTGCTGAGAGGCCATCCACTGGTATCCTCACTGATTGCTAAAATTGGGAGGTCTCAACCCCTCTCAATTTCTCTTAATCATGGTAGGAGGGTTATTTGTTTGGATGGAGAAACAGTCAAACATGCACATTGCTAATCCAAAAACTGTGAGACTGAAGGACTACCCAGTGTTTCAAACTTTGCGCCACAGTTAGAGTATATAGTGTGTAGGATTGGTGGACTTTAGGACCATTATCTTTGTGATCCATGCAGCCCCCAGCGATTATACATCCATTGCCTACCTATGGATAGGTGACAAATCTTCTTTAAAAACACTTTAATACAGCTTTCTGCACATCTGGTATTTGAAATATAGATGCATTTACAGTAAGTTAATGAATGTTTGATCAGTACCAGGAGTCCACAGAGAGTTGGATGTAGCATACATCTGCATTCTCAAAGTCCAACAATTGTTGCAGAACATGCGCTATGTCCTTTTAACTCTTTTTCACCAGTTTTGTTAATTAAATTTATGAAATAATGGTGTGTTCAAATAAGTGCACTGCCACCATGACACCTGGTACACGTCTATTGTTTCTTACATAACTCTCCTGATATACATAAGCTATGAGTCTCACAATGAGAGCAATCATTTTTTAACATTTTTTTTATGCAAAAGGACATCAACTATGATTTTCCCGAAACACGTGTCCTTAATACTTGAGAGGTGCAGGAAACCTAAATTTCCGACTTTTCTATGCCAGGATGTATCAAAACTTTTCATAAATATGCCCCATTGTGCGGAGGGGTATGCTGGGGGATGCATAGTTAACTACTTAGTGACCAAGAATGTTTGCGCCTTAATGACCAGGCTAAATTTTGGAAATCTAACATGTGTCACTTTAACATACATACTGTACAATTTTTTGATAAGATACATATTTCCATCTGTTTACCTTATTCTGGAAGCACATTGGAAAAATTGTATTTATTTTTTAACCATTTAGGAAACATACAAATATAACATTGACTATTAACATTTTGAGGAACATTTTGTTTTCCTGCACCAAGCCAAGATTGCAAAGGCTCATAGGTATCAGAATGATAGATACCCCCACAAATGACCCCTTTTAAAAAAATGCACATCTTAATGTATTCACTGAGGGGTGTGATGAGTATTTTGACCCCACAGATTCTTTTCAGGAGTTTATGCAATTTAATGGAGAAAAAATAAAATTTCATATTTTTGCAAATATGTCATTTTACAGACAGGTTTTTTTTTCTATAGTGCACATGAAAATGTAGATTTGCATTCCAAAATGAATACCATTGTTTGTCCTGTGTTCAGAAACACACTCATTGTAGCCCTAATCTTATGGCCGTATGCACAACGGGGCCCAAACCAAAAGGAGCACCCGGCAGCTGTCAGAACAGAAATTTTGCTTGAAGGTGTTTTAGGCCCTATAGCACACTTGTAGAGCCCTTGAGCAGCCAAAACGATAGAGAACCCCCACAAATGACCCCATTTTGAAAACTATACCCCATAGCAAATTCATCTAGGGATGTACTGCATATTTTGATCGCCTAGTTTTTGAATGAATCTAAATAAAGCAGAAGGAAAAAATTATGATTTTCATTTTTTAGGCAATTGTGTCATTTTAAAAACAATAGTTTTTTTTGCACAGCACACATACTAATGAAGACTTTGACCCGAAAATGGATACCCTTATTTATCCCGTGTTTAGAAATATACCCATTGTAGCCCCAATCTGCTTACAGGACACATGGCTAGGCCTATAAAAGAGTGAACACCCATTAGATTTCAGGGCACAACTGAGTAAATTCCAGGCCCCATTACTCACTTGTGCACAAAAAAAATTGACTCCCTAAAAACAGCACCACCCCCCCTTTGACATTCCCTAAATCTTAGGTAATAGTAATAATGTAAACTGTGTGATATGTCAAAAAACGCATGCGGAATCTGCAATTTCTATCTGGTCGTGTGAAACCTGTCTAAGGTAGATCGCTACCTTTTTATCATGTAACCGTGGACTGCTCAACAAGGCCTCCGGCCACTGCTCCATGCTCTCGGCTACCTATGGTAGCCAGGAGCAAGGAGATTTTAGATTTCCCAGGCGTTCCCTGGCTCCTGCACATGTGTCTGGCGGGCATATGCGCAGAAGTTGGGGAAAGTACGTGGAGGATCACATTAGTGTTCAAATTTGGTGAGGGGAGATAAAACTTCAACTCTTTTTTAACTTTTATGTGATCGCCATTATGCATCCATGAGGGGAGATGAAACTTAAACTTTTTAGATTTTTTTATAAACCTTTTTTGCACTTTATTTTACTTTACATGATGGCTGTTATCCATAACAGCCTTAATAACCAGGCCAAATTTTGGAAATCTAACAGGTGTCACTTTAACATAGAATAACTCCATAAAGGTTTTGCATATCCAAGTTATTCTGACATGGTTTTTTCACCACATATTGTACTTCATTTAGGAGGTAAAAATAGACTGATAGAATTTGTGTATATTTATTAAAAGTGCCAAAACTTAAACGTTTTAGACTTTTTTTGAAACTTTTTAAACGTTTTTTTTTACTTTACATGATCGCCATTATCCATTAGATAACGGTGATCATGTGATTGGGAACTGCATGCAGCAGTTCTCTGTGACATCTCCCTGCTCTCGACTACTCATGCTAGCTGGGAGCAGGGAGATTTTAAATCTTCTGGGCTCCTTGGCCTTCTATGCATGTGCTGACATTTTCTGTCTTGCGCGCATGTGCAGAATATGCTGTCAGGTCCTGGAAAGACCAGAACGCTGTGGGACATCACAGAGGATGGAGGTGAGTACTTTCAGCTCCCCTCATGTATCCGATCCATCAGGGGGGTTTAAACAAACTTTTTTTGAACTTTCTTTTTTTTACTTTGCATGAAGTCACTATTATCGCTGATTATCTGCTGCCTTTAATAGCAAAGAGCAGAGAAATGTCAAATTTCCTGGGTCTCTCCTCCCATTGCGCTTGCACCCACCATTTTGGCTTGCGGGTGCAGGTGCAGCACAGGGAGACGGGACGCCAGGAATAAAGAAGGTGTTGGGGACTGCATCAGGCTGCAGGTAAGCCATTTCAGCCCCTCAAAGCAATCTGATCACTGAGGGGAGCTGAAACAAGCATCCTTCGTGCACCACCATTTACTTTCATTTGGTCGCTGATATCTGCGATCGGATGACTTGGGACTGCAAACTGCAGCCCTCAGTGTGTTCTCCAGACTCCCAACTACCTACAGTAGGTGAGAGCTTAGATCTGTGACACCCCTGGGCCCTTGGCTCTATTTCACAGTGACGCTGTCTTTTGATGGCCGTGTAGAATAAGGCCCAGCCCGGGAGGCCGTCAAAAGGTGTATCGGCGGTTGTTAAGAGGTTAAACATTGCTACATATAAAAACACATACAGATTGCTAATGTGTTCATCCTTCAGTGTTTAGAACAGGAGATTAATTAGGGGTGATGTTACCTAATCAAGGTTTGCTAAATTGGTATAGAGCAGTTGATAAAAATTGAATGGAGCAGTCAGTACTATTAAAACTGGTAGAACAGTTAATAGGGATACACCTAAAATAAAAAATAACTATAAAACTTCTAAACTATATGGTGAATAACATTAGAAGTCTGATCAATAAAGTTGAAGAACTGGAAGTAATAATTTCTGAAAAAACTATGAGATAATGGGAATAACTGAGACCTGGTTTGACAAAAGCTGTGACTGAGCGGTCAACTTACAGGGTTACAGTTTGTTCAAAAGGAATTGTAAAACACAAAAAAAGAGAGCCATTTGTCTTTTGTAAAGTTCTGTTTAAAGCTCACACTACAGGAAGATATATGAGGGAAATGAACACATATCTATGGGTAGAAATACACGCAGGAGAAAAACAATAATAAATCATCACAGGTGTTAGCTGTAGGGCACCAAATAACAGAATCCACTGAAAATGTATTACTAAGGCAGATAGATGAAGGCAGATAGTAAATCACAATGAGGTAATTATTACTTAATCCTGTGAATCTCATAAAAGAAACAAGACATAATATTTTTCAGCCTTCAAAGGGGTTTTACAGGGAGAATAAAACTAAAGGATAGGACATCAACAGTTGATTGGCTGGGGTCGGTCGCTCGGGACACCAAACAATCTACTGAGTCGCCGCAAATACACAGAGTTCGGAGCAGAAGCAGCGGAAGTGTCAGTGACGATAGGTCATCAATAGTATTCTACCTGGAAACACCCTGTAACATACTACCATGTAATTTCAATACATCACAAATAAGGCAAATAAACATAATTTGTATTCACACACATTGTTTACAAAAGCCTTGATTTCCCCCCTTTGCAGCGATCAGAGTATCTCTTTGCTTAAATAAATTCATATTTCATCATAAATTAGCTTATTTTGTTCAATTCTAAAAAAATGTTGATTTGAGTGGAGTATTGAAAAAAATCAGCTGTAGTTTATATAAGAAATTTACTAAAGCACTGCATTTCTGACAAGACTTATGGAAAAGATAGTGGAGGACAGGCCACTGCATTATTAACTTTTGATTTGTTTATGAAGATTGTGCAAGGAAATCATAATTTTAAAATGGGTCATTATTCTTTTATACATTATTTTATTGATTCTTCTGGACTACTGAATTTTTAAACGGCTCTATCACTGCTAAGTTTTAAGCTTTTTTATGCACTATACTAAACTGAGCAAGCAAAGCCTCCTGTGTATTTCTTCCACTCTTTAGATTGGCTAATAAAGAAACGTTAGGCATAAAAAACCATGCTAACAGCCAGCAATGAGCTAGCAACTGTATACTTATATACCTTACTCTGCTGGTAAATTAGGTTTACAAAATTAGATATTTACTGTATATACTGTAGTTAGTACATAACAAAGCTATTATTACTTGGAATTCATTTAAAGCCAATTGACGCTCAACGATTATTGCTCACAATTCATTCACATGATGTCTTTTGAGCGATAATTGTTGCATATAAATGTTCCCATCATTTGCTTTTTGGACGAACAATGATTTTTAGTTCAGCATAAAAACCATCATTTGGCTGGCCAGCTGATAGCAGGGACTGCACGCTGGGATTGTTTTCATCTGCTGTCCCACAGGAGAACATGCAGATAACAGATCACCAGCTGTTATCTGCATACAGCGAAGGGAGCTTCATTTACATGCAAATTAAATTTATAAGCTACTAATGGGCATTTGTGCCCATTAGTAATTTATGCAAAATGATCGCTCAAAACGGTCACTCAAACTGTCTTTTGAGAGAATTTTGAGCAATCATCTTTGCTTGTAAATGGGGCTTTAGGCCGCCTGCACACGGGCGGAAATCCCGCGGCGGGATTTCCGCCGCTCAAAGCCTGCATAGGAGTGCATTACAATACGCACTCCTATGCAGATTGCCGCGGTTTGGCCGCGCGAAATCTCGCGCGGCACACAAACCGCGGCATGTCCTATTCTTGTGCGGGGCTCGCAGAGCCTCGCACAGAAACGTCACTCACCGGGCCGCCGGCTCCGGTCTGCGCATGCGCCGGCTGCCTGGCAGCCGGCACATGAAAGAGCCGGGGCCGCCAGGCGCGGGTGAGTACGCGCTCGTCTCTGCAGGCGCTCTGGTCGGGTCCTGCGGCGAGAATTCTCGCCGCCGGATCCCACCCGCTCGTCTGCAGGCGGCCTTAGACCTCAGTACATGTACTGAAATAGCCAATTACTGAACTAGGTGAATAGGTAAATAGTATTTCCAAATCTAGAAAACCAGTTGTTTTGCTATTTTTTTTTGTATAATATCGACATTCCTGCTGTTTGTGAATTTTTGTAAAAATAAGATACATAGTATATAAAAAAAAAGCTCTGCTTGTTTTTGCAACCATCACTGTTGGTTGAGATGGCTTTATGCTTTCTCCGTATATAGCAAAGCCTCTAATGTGTTAGAGGAACCTTGAAAATGAATGTCCAGCATGCGATGCCACATTTACTCCACATTGCCTGTTTGCAGGGGAAATTTATAGCTAGATACGGCTTCCACCAGCAATAGAAGCTGATTACCAGCAGACAGAGATTCCATACCCTAGTAATCAGGCTGGCTTACTTTTAAAAATGGATATTGGCAGAGCCTGCTTTATAGAAACTAGGGTCCTAACATCTTCAATCACTAGGAACCTTCTTGATGAGGCACCATCCAGTGTAAGAGGATGCCTTAAATAACCCAGAAATCACCTGGATAGGTTTAGGGTGAAAGAGCTGTGTGTGCACACTGGCCCTTTAAGAGGGGGAGGTCGAACCTGTGCACCCTACCGGACAAGGAAATAGTGACCAATGACTGTGACCACCGGAGGGGAGAGGTGAAGAGAAGGATTGCAAGGCACAGCCAGCGGCCATAACAAATATAAAAGGGTACCGCACCAGATGGACAAAAAAATTCCTCACATAGATAATACAGAAAATGCATAAAAAGAATGCAATGCATAGTATGCATACTACAGAGGCAGGGCAGGCACATGGTAGATATGGGGTACAGTAATTAACTGCTTCACCCTGCATGGTGTAACGCTGTAATAGAGATGATTTGCAGCTTACTGAATACAGGTTTATATGACCACCATTGAGTTCAATACATCAATTTATAGACAGCTGCTTCTTGTGGTGACTGCATGCATCTGGAATTGTATCATTTATCATATTTTTGGTTCTGTAAGGCGCACCGGATAATAAGACACACCCCTGTTTTAGAGGGGGAAAATAGGGAAAAAATATTTTGAACTCACCCAGGGACAGCACAGGGGACAGTATTGGGCAATGGAGCAGAAGCAGCAGAGGTCTAAAAAACCAGAGCTCTGTTACAACGGTGCTTGTGTGCAGCAGCAGGAAATGAAGAAGCTGTTTTGTGGAGGCGAGGAAGCAGCAGCAGTTTCTGCTGGCGCTCACCACCAATCAGCGGTACGTATGTGAAGCAGTGGGGAGGAGAGAAAACTACTAACTGATTGTACATTTGTCCGTGTGATGGCATGTTTAACTGAATTGATGTCACGCATTAAACTCTCGATCGCGCAAGCAAATGGCGATCACGATGAATTTTGCCACATTCGCTCTACAAGACGCAGCAAATTTTTTCTCCCACTTTGGAGGGAAGAAAAGAGCGTCTTATAGAGCAAAAAATATGTAATTTCCTAGTCAAAATGGCACAAAGAAAAAAATACCATCTAGCTAATAGGAGCTATCAAAGAATACATAGAGTCAGAGGCGTAACGTGAAGCTTCTGGGCCCTGGTGCAAAATCTGTAACAGGGCCCCCAAGTATAATGCTTTATTCATAGTGCTGGGCTCCCTATATGGAGAAAAGAGGCCTGATGGGCACCCTAGGGCTCCTGGGGCCGGGTACAACCGCATTCTCTATAGTTACACCATTGCATAGAGTCATAGTTATAGATTCCCTGCACTAATAAGGGGACGCTCCCTATATCTCTCACCGCACCTATTAGAAGTAATTTACTGGCTGCTATGTATCTGCATACACAGCAGTCAATAATCTCTGCTGAGCCAATCAACCTGCCCCTACACTATGCTGCATTTACATAGAGCAGCATGGTCTGATGACAAAACCACTTAAACTTTCATTTTGGGACAAAACTTTAATTTAATTTTGACAAATCTCTTAGTGTGAATATTCGTTGCTATAAGGCTTTATGGTTTCAATGTCTACCCCTGCGTATGGGTTATGCCAGAAAGCCTCCAATGACAACTGGCTACTTAATGAGTGGAGAAACTTCATGGTTTCAAGCCACTACGAACTTTATTAGCTTCAATGAAAACCTTGAGATTATTATGAAATGTCCTGTTGCATAGACTTTTTAAACATTTGGAAATACATAAAAGTGCATTCACATACAATCAGTGATTAGCTGTTGGAATAATGGTCTTGATAAAGTATGATCTATAGAATAATGAGACATTGAGCAGAAGTATTGATTGTTTACATGCTGAAATGCTAGAAATGTGGAATCAGCAAATCTAAAGTGTCTGACATAAAGATTAATGTGAACCTTTCCATCAATAAAAGACAGTCATATGTCAACAACAGTAATGGTGGTTTGTAAGAGGCATAGCATAACTAGCCAAGCCCAGTGCAATTTGTTGTATAAACAAGAAATGGTGGTTACCAGCATATGATCCAGCTAAATTATTCATCTGCTTTGTGTTGAATATATAAATGCATTTTTAATTAGAATGGGAAATAGGTATCATACTTTTGTACATATGGTTAGCATTGACCCCTTCCCACACTATACTCTCTCTTCACTCTCTATTCCTTAACAGAGGGAATGATTGGTGGGATCTAATAGTCAGATGTCTGCAGTGGTATATTTAAGATATCTGTCTTCAATTGGAAATTCATTAGTAAGATGTTACCACTCTATGTTGTCCCGTTCCATTTTTATTATATTTGAGTTATCCACTATGTAGCGTATACAGTATATGTATCATCTTTCTATTTATATTTACTAAGTAAGAAAATAATTATATTACCCAACCTGTACAACTGCCAACTAGAGGGACGGCCAACTACAGGGACTGACCTGACAGAACAACAGGGGTTCAAGTTGAGAGGCACCTGTGAAATAGTGACAATGGTATAATAAATTTCCACTTGTCTTTCAAAAATGAGTTTTATCAAGGGGCTACGAAAATACTAAACTTTAGGAAGGTAAAGGTCGATCAGCTCAGAGATGTCCTTAATCTTATTGACTTGGACAATGTCCTCAAAAATGATAATACAGACAATAATTGGGAAATGTTTAAAAACATTTTAAATACTTACTGTGAGAGGTTCATACCTTACAGGAACAAAGGGGTTGGGAATAGGAGAAAACCAATGTGACTCAATTAGGAAGTAAAGGCGGCAATAAACAACAAAAATAAAGCATTTAAACTATTAAAACAAGAAGGCAACAAAGAAGCATTAACAACCTAGAAGAAAAGAAATAAATTATGCAAAAAACAGATAAAAGCAGCAAAGGAGGCAGAGAGACTAAGGACCAAAAATGTAAGGAGAATTTTTGTGTCTACCAAGGAGAAGACTATCCCAGATCTTGTGTAGAAGTCTGGGCCCAGGAGAAATACATATCACACCAGCCTTTTTGCGGTATCAAAAGATTTCTCATATATTCAAAGCTGCATGTGGTTTATATACTATAAATGACATCACAGGAAAAGTACATACCTCCAAGATTAATAAGAATACATGATAGGGTACAACTAAAATGTTTAACATAAATTACAGCTTTTAAGGTGTAACTATACATACAATGAAACCGTTATGAATTCAGTGAAAAGGAATGCAAGAGGGGGTAGGGTCTGGGAGACTGTCTTATCTTCTGTCTATCTCTATCCCTACCATTCACTGGTATAGAAAAGGTTTCGTTTAACCCCTTTACTACTTATACTAGCATCCTGCTATTTCTTTCTAGTCTACAATTTAATAGAAAAACAATTAACTGATACATTGATCTACAATTTTCTTAACAATCTCTTCATTGTTTTCCTGCGTGAGACCCTGGTACTTGTTTCTGAGTGGTATCGTTACTGACTGACTCCTGATCCTTCTGCTTCTTTGGGTCACATGCTTCAATTCCTCTGCTTCTGTACGTACACTTTAACTGTATTTTCCTTCAACATTTTTAAGACTTACTTCTAGTAAGTAGGAAATCCTCATCTTCCTTAATGACTTTCAGTGTAACTATTTTCTCCTGAAGGCTTTGCACCTTTTCCTTCAGTTGGTGGATGCATAAATATTCAAGCCTATACACAATCCCTTAGATGCTACATCTCTGGATTATCCAAGATGAAGGGAACAGTATTACAATAATGGGGAAATTATTAACTAAAGCTTTTGTGTCATCTATGTGGTATAGATTGAGAATAATCATATCTCCAGAATCGAGAGATATCAAGTCAAAAGCATTTACTCCCATCTTCATGTGGCCTCAGGATCAGGCTGGAATTGATTTCAACTGAATTAATAATCTTTTCTATCCCATGTTGTCTGTAAATTGATAAAATCATGTTAGAAAATATAGGGGTCATAGCTTTTATATTATTCTTTTTGTACTTTTCTAAGCATTGCAACTTTTTGTAGGAACGTCTACAACTTTATCAAGTTCAGTCTTTATTGCTCCATACAAAAAAACCTATAGACCCTGATGAGACTGAAATTATCACTGCTGGAGTGCAGTGCGTGCCAGTATACCAGTAAACCTGCCTTACAGTAAAATGGTCAGGGATAGCATTAAGTATTTTTGGGGGCACGTAGGACCGTGTCCGGGTGTCAGTTATGCTCCATCTTGCAATAAGTGCACAATCAACAGAATGGAAGTTAGTCAACTGCTGCGGTCACGTCCACATCACATATTGTGAAGGCTTGGTTCATGACATGCCCTATTATGCCATATGGACATTGAGACAACTTCTTTTAGGCTAGACTTTGCTAAGTATTAAAGGGAGATAAAATTCTATCTTTATACTGATAAATAAGAAGCCACCCCCACCACATCTCTACTAAATGCCTTCTTACAATGTCTCAGTAAAACTGAAAAAGGTGAAAGTAGCACTTTGAAGAACTGTACTACAGGTTTACATATGTGACACATTGATAAATCTACTCCTTTATGTACATATATTTATACATATATTAGAACTATGTATGGTAAATAACAAGTAAGAATAATAATGGTCTACTCATCATATTTTTCACTGCAAGGAATACTATATCTGACTAACACCTGCTGAAGACAATGCATGTATAGTTCAAGAAGTGGTAAAATACTTTAACTGTAATATGCTTACTAAATGTGCTACACATTTCTGCAGATTTTGTTTTTATTTTTACTTTAATTACATGCTTCAAGTTAATTTCAGTTATTAAAAACCAACATGACAGGTTTTCCAGGGATATACTATGCACTCTTGTCTCCTCAGAGCATTTTTTAAAAATTCCACTGTGGTTAGTAAACAGATCTACAATGTAACGTCACTTGCATCTTAACATTAGACATATGAGTTCAGGGACAATAAATGAATGACTGCTGCAGCTGCTTACTGTGGGGAACTTTTTATATCGTATTTATTTGAAAAAAGGAACCACAGACTTTAGACAAAATTCAGCTGAACCACAAATTTTGGCAGGATCAGCCAATAATCTAATCAGTACAGGGGCCATCTGACTCCGCTTATTGGCCTGATATGAAAGAATTGGGCAAGCTGGATTTCAACATGGCTGATTCTTCTGGGGAAAAAGAGGTGTTTGGCAGTAGCTTATTCTATTCTCTGTTGAAATAAACAGGTTCCTCCAGCTAAGGTATGTAGTTGCACAAAGTTCCTTTTAATGTCGAACACAATTGTTTTATGAAGAAAAACTCTACCTTACTTGTGTGCTCCAAATATGCTGTGAATACCGCTCAAGAAGCCCATATATAAGGAAGAACACAGGATACTGATGCTGGATTATTCATTCCATGGTCTGCATCACATGGCATTGTTTTGAAGAATTACTTGATACCTGTTTTACTTGGCTTTGTATCCACATCTGTCCTGCTCTTATCATGTGGTGTGCTTTTTACGGAGCAGTGCAGGATAGCGCACTAGATAAGCGTGCTTTAGGGTGGCTTCACACGAGCATGTGTGTTTGCCTTACATAGGTGCGCACCCACGTATGTGCAAAAACATGCGTGAATGCTGGTCCGTGCCCATTGCCTTCAATGGAGCTTAAATATAAGCTCTACCCTGAAAAACAACCATTTTAGTGTTAAAAAATATATATATATACTTACCTGTCCATCGCATACAGCAGATGTTTTCTTCATCCCTGTGGGGAATAAAGAATTCCCTACCGCAGCTGTCACAGATGGAGACTTATTTGGCGCAGACAGGGAGATACTCCAAAAGAGGAGACCTGCCTGCCAGCACCTTTAGTCCTGGTGGGCAATGAACAAACCAAACAACTTCTTATGCCCCATAGGGCATCCAGTGAGGTGGAGAGCAGCAGAGAACCCAAAAATCAAAAGAGAAGTTTGGTATAAGCAAAAGTGAGCAAGGAAAGAAAATAATACTATGTTCATAAGAGCTGTTAAATAGATGGAAATACTTGTGACTTACCGGAGGTTAAGCATGGTTTAATACAGGGGGAATCCTCAGAATTATATCATGAATCTTTAATCCAGGAGCGTAGGTACAATTGTACGTGGTGTTTTGGTGCTAGCATGCACCTTCATCAAGCATGATATTCACATCAATGAGCCTCGTGTGGTGCAGAGTGTTAGCTCTCACCTACAACCTGAAGGTTGCAAGTTCAATCCCCGCATGATTCAGGTAGACGGCTCAAGGTTAACCCTTCCATCCTTCTGGGGTCGGTAAAATGAGAACCCAGGTTGGTGGGGGATAATAAGTAATAATTACCTGAAAGTGCTGCAGAATAAGTTGGCGCTATACAAAAACCAAGATTTATCTGCGCTAGGGATTAATTTTTCCTGTTGTGTTCGGGGAGTAGGAAAGGGGAATCCCTGTGGCTGAATCGCTCCTTCACTGGACAGAACCAAACAGCTCTGGGTGGACCACATTGACTATAATGGGGTCCATCCGCTTTCCATTCAGCTGGCCAGCTTTTGGAAGGAAGAAAAAGCCCTGCATGCAGCACTCTTCCTTCCAATATTTTCAGCTGCATCTGTGACGGAACCACAGGACAGAAGTTCCAACACAGATGTGAAACCACCTTTACTTTATTAGGAGCACAGTGGCTAGTATTCAATATGGGCCCTATGACTGTTATTTAAAATGAGCATTGTACCTGGTATTTCTATAGTGTACCATGTCTGGTAGTCTCCATTAAGGCACAAATTTCCCCTGCTTCAGGCAGCAGAATGGCTTGTGTTACCAGTAGATGCCTTGCTGTGTCCAAAGAAAATGGCTTATATTTGTTTGTTTTGTCAACTTGTACATGAGAGATGTAAAAAGATATTACCTGTCTTGTATTTTATTTTACATATTATATTATCTTATATAATGGGACACTTTAAACAGCAACCTATTAAATATTAGTGGATAGTAACCAAACAATTGACAGCTTGAGAAGATAAAAACTTCATATGGAAGAATAGCTAAAACTAGATATTTAAGTCCTTACCATTTTCCTTTTAACAGGAAATTCTTTTGACCACATTGATGTCATTACCCTGACCTTTTTGCACAGGATCAAGTTTGAAGGAAGTTATTATTTTAAAGGGGTTTTCCCAGATGAATATTTTTTTTGTAAATTGCCCAGCTTAAAAAAAAAAAAAAAAAAAGAAAAGCTTATGCTCACCCACCCCGGGTTCTCACAGTTCCAGCATTGCCTCTCTGTTCACCCCACTATGTCTGCTTACAAGCTGCAGAGTCAACCTGTGAATAGAATGTTACAAACTGCTGCAGCCAATCAGAGACTTCAGCAGTCTACCTCAGTGGTCACCTATTTATAATATTTCCCATACTTAATCCTGCCATTAGCAATATATTTTGATCATGTTCTTTGCTCTTAGTTAAAGTGGCCCTCTGGTTTCAGTGCAAAATTATGTCCCGTATTGCTTGCAGCTGTTTTTCTCTTCCTTCCCTCCGATTCGCTGGTGACACATCCTGTTTCAGGCTGTCCAAGATGGGCAATACAGTCTTCAGACTGTCTAATCCTCACGGTGCATTGGTACTGCAGTTAGACTACTAATATGTTTCATACTTGCTCTCTGATTGATCAGCACTTGTTAATCAGAATGCAGTAAACAGTGTACACTTGGTGGTTAGCAAATTGCTGTGGCCAACTTGGATGGAACCATCTGATAAAAGGGACCGTGGAGAAGAACAACTGCAGATAATATACCCCCCCTTTCACTTTCGGATGATGAAGAAGAACCTGCCTTTTCTGGAAAACTGGTAGGGTCAAATAGTTTATTAGACACCTATGGATTGTTGCAGCTGTTCTGGGGTTGCTTCCTTTCTAAATAATCTGGTACAGTTTTGCATTTGTTTCTCTATCTTCTGGCTCTGGTGGAAGTGGTATTAAGTGAGACATGCTTTGTATCACCTGTGGGTAATTTGTTAGGACTATTTAGCCTGGCCTTGTGCTTAGCTTCAATGCTGTTAAATTTCAGTCCTCCTCTGGCTATGGAGGATGTCAGATCTTGGAGCTGGAAATCCTGTTTGCCTGAGTCTTCGAAAAGCTAAGTACAGCGGTTATTATCTTTCATCTTATTTGCTGTGATATTCTCCTATCCCACGTAGGGTCAGTTAATGGCCTTGGTACGTGGTCAGGTTTGCCCTTCTCAAGGTAGGTTGCCTGCATATAGGCAGGTCCCTTCCCTGGGTATGTTCTTTAGGGACAGCGTTTCCCTTGCAGTGGTTATCTTTATTGTTTACCACTGTTTGGTGTGCATGTGCCAGTGTATT
Organism: Eleutherodactylus coqui; assembly: GCF_035609145.1. Lineage (NCBI taxonomy): Eukaryota > Metazoa > Chordata > Amphibia > Anura > Eleutherodactylidae > Eleutherodactylus > Eleutherodactylus coqui. The sequence goes on from NC_089845.1 coordinate 74,299,486, forward strand.
TTAGGTTACGGATCCAGCGCATCCCGGTTGGACGCGACATGAATAGCCAAATGCACTGCTCAAAAAAATGAAGGGAACACTTAAATTAAACAACAGATCTTGATAAACTAAAAATTCAAGTTGAAAATCTTTACTGATATAAATTGTGCAATTCTTTGAGAAAAAATTGGTATATCAACAGTCAATGGAAACCAAAATCATCAAATAGTTGAGGGTTGGATTCCAAATGGCCCAGAAAATCAATTTTTTTGAATTTCATCATGGTAACTTATAATAGTAGTGTGTGTGGCCCACACGTGCCCGCATGCACTCACAATATCATCTGGGCATGCTCCTGATGAGAAGACAAATGGTGTCCTGGGAGTTCTCTTCTCAGCCCTGGATCAGGGCATCAGTGAGCTCCTAGGCAGCTTGTGGCACTATGGGGTGGTGCCAGATGCACTGACACAGAATGTCCCACAGGTTCTCAGTTGAATTCAGGGCTGCGAAACATGAGAACCAGTCACTGACATCAATGCCTTCATCATCCTGGAGCTGCCTACACACATGAGACTGAACATTATTCTACAACAGGAGAAACCCAAGGGCCATTGCACCAGCATTAGGTTTGACAATGGTTTTGGGGATCTCAACCCAAAACCTAACAGCCGTCAGGGTGCCATTGGCTATCATATGGAGGTTTGTGTGACCCTCAAAGAATATGTCTTCCCAAACCATCACTGACCTGCTGTCAAACAAGTCACATTGGATTATGTTTAAGGCAGCATAACTTTCACAATGGCATCTCCAGACTTGTTCATGTCTTTTACATCTTTTAGATGTGCTTAGTGTGAACCGGTTCTCATCTATGAAGAGAAAGTAGAGTCAATGGTGGATCTTCCAATTCGGATGTTCCTTGGTGAATGCCAAATTAGCTGCATGGTGCTGCGCTATTAGCACAGGTCCCACTTTAGGATATTGGGCCCTCATGCTATTCTAGTTTAGTTTATTTTAGATATTTCAGTCAGAAACATGCAGACAAATAGGAGGTCATTTTGTAGGGCTCTGGCAGTGCTTCTCCTGTTCTTCCTCACAAAAAAAGGAGCAGTTACCAGTCCTGATATCTGCTATATGCCTTTGAGACACTGCTAGAAGAAACAGCAAACTGTCTTGTGATGGCACGTATGGATGTGTCATCCTGGAAGAGCAGGACTACCTGTGAAATCTGATTGGGTTGTATGTACCACCTCATGCTACCAGTAATGACAAAGATAGTAGCAAAAGACGAAAGTGGAGAAACATTAGTCAAGAAGGATAAGGAGAATAATTGTCTGTAGCCACTAGTTGTGAATCATTCCTTCATTGGGGGTTGTTTTTACTGTTGCCTTTCCAGTGCACCTATTGTCACTTTCATTTGCAGCAAAGCAAGTGAAGTTGATGCACAATCGCTTATTCTTCCCAACTGGACAGATTGATATCCCTTAAGTTTATATGACTTGGGGTCAGGGGTGGATTGAGAAATCAAAGTGGCTCTGGAAAAAAAATGTACAAAGTACACCATGCCATAACTGCAACTGAGGCAAATACATGAAGGTAGGGGTCAGGAAATCGCCTGCCACAACCACAAAGGTGGTAGGAGGAGGGAAGCCTATGTGGTGTGCATAGCTCTCTGCAGCAAATTTACCATGAAGCACAAAAAAAAAAAGAACTGGAGGTATATAGTAAAGGGCTGCTTATTTCTAACCCGTTAAGTCTCCATGATATAAATGAACATCATAGACTGGCTTGTCTTCAGCTTCTATGAAAGACAATTATGTCATCTGTCCTGCGCCTGCATGATCCCGGTGTTGACTGACCGTCAAGCTCTCTCTGTAATGGCCAGGATCAAAGGCCTGGGAAAGCCACGAGGCATGCCACAGCTGTATACCTATTAGGATGAGCCTTCAACTCCCCTTAGTAGATTGCTTTGTAGTTTTAGACACACGCAATAATTCTTTGCTATACTGAGTATACCAAAGCTCACATTGTGATATCTCTAGTGGGTTTAAATAAATAACAGAATAAATGTTGTTAAAGTTTATTAAAAAAAAATATAGTTTAAAAAGACAAACCTTTTTATTTCATTTTGTAGAAGTGAAGCAATATAAACCACACACAGTATCACTGTAATCATCATGGCCTGTATAATTACCTCCATACTGTCACTCAACAGACCCACTATACCAAGACCAACATTACCAATAATATCATTATATAAGGGCCATATAATAACAGCACACAATGATTACAAACTACCACCACATAGGGATTAATACCAACATACTGTCACTGAATAGAGACAACTACAAAGATCAATATTTGCAATAAAAACACTATATGAAAAAAAAAATAATACCCCAGACCATGACCACTAAATACCACTACACTGTTGCTGAAAAATCACTATACAAAGACCAATATTACCCCCCCCCCCCCCCCCCCACACACACACACACACACACTAGAGAGACCATATAGCAGTATATACTAGATCCACACAGGCACTCAGCAGACCGCATACATGATTACAGTACCATTATATCCAGTGATCACAGGTGACGTCCCTTCTGACTGAAGTTGTTTCCTTTTTATTTTTCTTCATCTGGCCCAAACTGCCAGGATGACTTCTGCCAGTCGCAACTTGTCTCCACAGAATTAGACACAGACATTTCTGACACCTAAATTTTCCAGGGACCTGGCTTTGTTTTCCAAACTTCTCTATAATCTCCCCATCCACAGTGCCCCAGATAGTAGTAATGCCACCTGAGGTGACCCAAACAGTTGTAGTATTCCCCTTTTTGTGCTCCTTGTATGCCCCAGAAAGTAAGTGCCACTTTTCATGTCCCATTCACAGTAAAAGTGCTTCTACTCAGTAATAATGCCCCATTTGGCCACTACTCAGTAATAAGGTCCCATACAGGCCCTCACCCATTAATAATGCTCCATATGGACTCCAAATCAGTAATAATTCCCCATATAGGCCTTCACTCAGTAATGTTGCTCCAAATTGGCCCTCACTTAGTAATAATGTTCTATATTTGTTCACATTCAGTAATAATAATGCTCCATATAGGCCCCTCGTCAGTAATAATCCCCTCTCACAGTCCACCACTCACTGATAATGCCCCATATAGGCCTTAGCCGCCACTCAGTAATAGTGCCCCTCATAAGCCCTAGCCCCCTCACTCAGTGTTGTCACTCATAAGCCCCAGACCCTTCTCAACTCAGTATCAGTGCCTGTTATATTTAGTAAGAAAAATGTTATACTCACCCGTGTCACATGATCGCACTACCTGGAACTCAGCGGGTGAACAGTGTGGCCACGCACGGACTGTAGAGACCAGCAGTGGGAGGAACGACATGGGTTAGTAAAAACTTTTTTTTTCTAAATTTCAACAAACTTAGAAAATACACCTCCCCCCCACCGTTCTAATCACCCAATCAGCCCACCGGGGATATTGTATATAAGAAAAATTCCACCTAGCCAACATATGTACATGGATGAGACAAACATTCAAGTATGATAAAGTTGTTTTATTCTAATCATTATATGCATAAGGTGATACATTCAGTGTTAGATAAATTTGTGATTGTCATTTTTCTAGGAAAGTATGAGTTTTCATTATACAGTACATCACAATATGATGATTTAGTGGTTGAAATTTAGGTAAAGGGACATTTTGAATGAAGTTTTTTTAACTACAGGATACAAAAAAAATCACATTTTTTCACTAGTAGTGGGGGCAGCATGAGGGTTTTCTTTCCCAGAACAAGCAGCTGGATGATGATAGTTAAAATGCAACTTTTGTACATCCAAAAGAAGATACACATCTAAATGAGTTATGTTGGGATGCAAACCACAGACTTTAAAATAGAAGCCTTAAAATAAATTATCCCTTCTGTATTAAAGTTACTTTTGCTGTGGAATCTTCAACGTAGAAGAATTAATATTTCATAAAACACAAATGGTAGCTTTAAGTTGTTTGTCAGAGCCTGTATAATTTAAGTGTCTCTTATTTAAAAATGATGCTACAGTAAAATCAATGTATAACATTTTCCTCCTTATTGATTTTTTTTATGCCAGTCGGACTTCCATAATGGCATTTTACCTTCATCATATCTGTTCATGTTTTACAAGGTCCTCTAAAACAACAATGATGAAATGTGAGATGATCCTCACAAGTCTTCCATCATCCTTTTTTAGTAAGAAAGCCCATCTATATAAGAGCCGTTACTCAACTAGGTACACACATACAGTAACTGGTGGACTAGTCAGTCTATTGCTTACTGTATTAATGTATAGTAATAGCTCTGTTTTGTAATTCCAGGCACTGCTGGACAAACTGTTATTGGAACTTTATGACAGCTCACTATCACTTTCTGAGAAGCTGATTCAAAGATGGCAACAAATACAGCACCACTTCCTGCTGTCACTTTTACAAAATAGCTTCCACAACAAAACATAAAAGTACGGTGATATTTAAATTAATAAACATTTTTACCACATTGTGGCTGCTGACTTCTGATTTACTAATACAGTATGTGGCCAATTTTATGTCTTAGACAGGAATCCTCTTTACTATATAGATTCCTATTTGATTCGACTATATAGTAAGAAATTTCATAAACAGCAACTTGTCATTTTCCTGAAGGTCTCTCAGTAGATACAGACTGTTTTATGCTCTTGATCCTTTCTCTTGTGCCGTTTGACCACTGTTAGCCTTCCTGGTGTCAAAACAATGCAAAAAAACTCAAATGCACAGAATTTTATAGTTACCTTATCGATACTTTGCGCTACCTATATTGTACTGAACTTGAATTACAACATTTAAAAATAAGACTCAAATATGCTTGTTTTACTCAGTTTTTATACATGCATGGCCAATAGCGAGCTGTGTGGTGTGTGAGATACTACACGTTTCAAATCCTATTCTTGCTCAAGAATCGTATGAAAATAGGATCTGCTTCAGTTTTTCCATCTTGCACTATCAGGGCTTATTCAGACGTGCGTATATTGGCCGAGTTTTGACGCTCCGCTGATACACGCTGTCCCACCCACTCAACGGCTCTCTGCTTCTCTCCTCCCCTACGAGCAGTTTGCAATGGGAGTGGGCGGGATGAGGCGGAGCTAAGCTCCGGCCCCTTGACATGGCCAGCAATGGGAGTGGGCGGGACAGAGCAGAGCTTAGCTCCGCCCCTGTCCTGCCCCTTCCCATTGCAAATGCAGGATTGGAGGAGAGATGCAGAGAGCCGGTGAGTGGGAGGGAGGGGGGGACTGCTGAGATGGAAGCGTGTATTGGTCGGCTGTGAAAACGCCGGCCGATATATGCTCGTGGGAATAAGCCCTCAGTGTCAGAGAAAAAACACCCGTACAAATTAACCCATTGGAAATAATGCGTTATTACAATGCACAAGTTCTGTGCTTTGCACAATCGCATGTTTCTCTCGCCTTACACTGATCATTCGTAATCTGGATAGTGTTCTCTATACACCAGAAAACTCAAAACGTGAATGCAGTGCTTCTATCCGAGTAGTCACTATAAAACTACAACTACTTTGTCATCTGTAAAAAGCGTAACAAACATCCCCAAATGTGAGAATATTTGTAAGAATATTTATGAGATTTGTCTAACGTCTCACAAGGGCAGGCCATGCATGTAGTATTAGTAAGGGTGAAGTCCAGGGCCCCAAAAATTGTTATAAAGGCTAAAAACCCAATTTATTGATATGCATTAAAAACACAATGTTATGATGTAATGTTTAAGTATACCGAGTTCTGCTGTGGAGTGATAGTATGGAAAAATAATTTTTCTGTTCATTATTGTTTATTTTTGATAAAACAAGCTCTGCTTGTCACCACTGCGCCATACATAACATTCAACCTGCTCACAGAAAAGGGTGTAACAGTTGAGGTGATGAACAAGGCCTTATATTTGAATGAGATAATTTCTCAGTTATCAAAAAATATCTGTATACTAGCAGATATCTTAGAAAGACAATGCTACAAGACTACCATCACAAGGGTGTGATAGATACTGAAATAGTACATTTTCGGATCCAGCAAAATCCCGTAACCCTGATTTTTTATACTGTGTATCATCTAAAATTCACAGAAGATTACAAAATTCCCCAAGCCAACCCATGGTGGCTTCAACTGATTCCATTCTATCCTGTATAAGCATTTATATTGAAAAATATTGACACTAGAGATGAGCGAACGTACTCGTTACGAGTACTTACGCACCCGAGTACCGCCATTTTCGAGTACTGCAGTACTCGCGCGTAAAGATTCGGGGGGCGCCGTGGCAGCACGGGGGGTAGCAGTGGGGAGTGGGGGGGAGAGGGAGAGAGAGAGGGCTCCCCCCTGTTCCCCGCTGCTACCCCCCGCACCGCCGCGCCTCTCCCCGCCCCCCGGCGCCCCCCGAATCTTTTCACCCGAGTACTGAAGTACTCGAAAATGGCGGTACTCGGGTGCGTAAGTACTCATTACTTACGTTCGCTCATCTCTAATTGACACCATTAACTCAATAACGACCAAGCACTCATAAATATACGGCACTCGGTCCTGGGCTTTAATCCCATGTTATAGTAAAACTATGGCTTGGGATTATAGCTCCTGCAATCTAGTAGGAGCAGGTTGGGTTTTTGGCTGACAGAGACAGCCAGCAACTATGAGAAGACAGAAGCATTTTTTAACCACTTTTGTCTTTTCTTATACAGGCTACATAGTGCTCAAAGAGTGCAGGAAATGACACACCCGTTTAGTGCATGAGTCCTGGCAATCATGTCATCTTCAGCGAACCTTGGCATGTCAGAGCTGCAGGGTCTTACAGACCCCAAACCAGCTCTGACTGTGACTAATGTTTTTCCTATGGATGCTCCTTAAGGGTACGTCATGGGAGTGGGGTACTTCCCGCAAAATGACGTACCCTTATGTCATAGGGATAGCGCGAGATCATAGCAGATCTCGCGCTATCCCACAGAGGGAGCCGGCTGTCACTAGTAGCCAGCCTCCCACCTGCAGTTAACCCCTTCGCTGCCGCGATCTAGGAAAGGGTTCACAGAGGGAGCGTGCTCCCTCTATGACTTCAGCCGGCTCTCACGATAACATCGCGAGAGCCGGGCTGGTTGCTATGGCAACAGGACACCAGATACCGGCTTCCTGTATTGCCATTGCCTAAGATCGCTATAATAGGCGATAAGGCATGGCAGGAGAGAAGTTCTGCCATGCCTTATCGTAGCGATCATTAGTGCTGCAGTGTAAGACCCTCAGAGGGACACAGATGGTGTAAAAAGAAGAGCAAAATAAAGTACAAAAAATAAAAATGTAAAAAAAAATGTTAAAAAACCCTTTTTTAAATGCTTTTTCTCATATTAGGGAATATGTGGTAGATGTCAATTTCAGTGAAGGTGGTGAGGATGACTCAACTTGTGTTCTCCGTTTACCACTCCTGACTCTGAAGTCTGCTGGCCGATTGCATAGGACAGGCCTGCAGTCGCCATGCTACTGACCCTACACAAAACTGCCTCACTGTGCTCAGAGGTTACTGCATGACCAGAGAGGGAAATGGAGAAAGAGGCAGCTACTGCAGTGGAAGAGGGAGCAGGATGAGACTCTTTTCCCTCTGGCCGAGGTGGGCTCGTCAAGGCAGCAGGTTGTGAGAGTTCATGTCGCTGTTTATACATGTTGTGTTGCAGTTGTTTACATTCTCACTGCATTTTAAATGTTTAGCACAGATCTTACAGAAAACCACTCCTCTGTCTTTACGTGAGGTTTCAAAGAATGCCTAGGTTGCACAAGTCCTGTTAGCAGACCTAGCTGTGGTCCTGATGTTGGTGCTGCTGCAACTAGTAGTAGCTGATGGTGACCGTATGGCTCTTAGGTTTTTCTGCAGCACCCTACTCCATGCCTTAGCAAGGTTCTGTCCCACAATATCCACCTCTTCCTTCTTCCCTGCGAACTGCTATGATGACTTTCCCTTTCTGACCATGTTCGGTCAACCACATTATTCTCCACCTACTCTTCCTCTTCATTGTCTTTCTCCTTCTAACTGGACTTTATATTACAGTTTCTTCATCCGCCTGAGTACACATTTTCTGTGGAGGGTTGACCGCATGCACTAACCCACCCTAATCTTCCTTTTTAGAGGAAAAAAAATGGTTGGGCATCAGTGCATTCAATGTCTTGGTCTTCTCCCTCTGGTTGTTTGGACTGATGCATTGACATCCATGACACTAAATGAGCTCCTTAAACCGATCCATGTTAAATGCTTCAAAGTGTGCAGGGGATTTGTCACGAGGTGAAGTAGAGGGGGGGGGGGGGGATGTTGTAGTGGCTGGATTTACAACTCTAAGGCTACTGACATCCACTATTTTCTGTTTTTCTGTGTTGGTATTCTTTTTGGTTTCTATTCACCACAAACCGCAACTAACTGGGCCACAATCCCTGGAAGACATGATATATGAGAACAGAAGACCAGAGAGTATAGCTTGCATCTTTGCGAACTGTCCCCATTTTGTGCAATGGAATTTAATTCCCCTCACTCCACTGCTAGCTGCCAAACGCCTGCAAATAATTTGGAGTGGCTTAAGTTGCGACTTTGAATAAAGTCTCAAGCCACTGGCATGCACTATGTGTATCCTGTTTGGGTTTCTTTTTGGTTTATATTCATCAAAAACCACCAACATTTAACTGGGCTGCCATCCCTGGGCGGCACGATATGGGGGAACAGAAGGCCACAGTGTATAGCTTGTATCTTTGTGAATTCTCCCTACTTTGCGCAGCATAATTTAATTCCCCTCATCTCTCTGCTAGCTGCATACGGCCTCCTGCACATGAGCGGAAATTCCTCGGCAGAATTTCCGCCCATGCCTGCTGCCATAGGATTGCATTATTTAATGCAATCCTATGCACACAGCCGCGATTTGTCTGCATGAAAACACGCACGGAAAGCACATCACGGCATGTCCTATTTCTGTGCGGGTCTCGCAGATAATTTGTACTGGCTGGATTCGCGACTTTAAACAATGTATGAGGCCACAAACAGAAAATTACAATATTCCCCACACCAAAGCACAGTTTGTATGCTTTGCTGCTATATACAGTGACTGCAGCAGAAATATACGCTCTGCAAAATATCTCTTCCAATGTACAGACCATATTTTGTATAGGCATATAAATGCAATACAGCTTCTCTCTCTGCTCCCTTCTTTAAAACTCTGTTTAACTTCTCTGCTGGTATGTCAGTTTTTACACCAGCAGCAATACATCCTCTGCAGTATATCTCTCCCCCCAAAAAAGACCACTTTGTATATCAAAATATTAACGACCACCTGTCCTTCCGTGAGTAAGTGAGTGTGACGTGCATGCAGCAGAGCTGTGTGGTGCATTGTCCTACCAGAAACACTGGTACTATAATTTTCTAATAATTACTAGTCAAAATACTAACGACCACCTGTCCGTCTGTTAGTTACATGCTCCGCCTGTGATCACATGACGCTGACATTATCAAAGGTTCTCAAACATAAAAAATGCAGAGCCTGACAGCAGCCACGTGCTTATAGGACCTGTGATGATGTCACTGTCATGTGATCAGTCAACTGGGCTCTGTGTCTGTACATGCTCCGCCCCTGGTAACATGACTGCGACGTTGTCACAGGTTTTTCATCCCTCTGCAGATTACGGGCGGACTACATCTCCTACAAACCCCCGTAGCCTCAGTTGCTATGGAATATTAACGACCACCTGTCTGTAAGTGAATGACTGTGTGAGTTACATGTGAAGATTCTACCGTCATGGGATCAGTCACTGGGGCTCTGAGTTTCGCCCCTGATCACATCATGGTGACATCATCACAGGTCTTTCACTTTATTAAAAACCTGCAGAGTCGGACAGCAGCTGTGTGCTTACAGCACCTGTAATGATGTCACCGCCATGTGATCAGTCCCCTGAAACTGATACTATAATTTCCTAAGAATTACTAGTAGACATATGAACGTGATGTAGCTTCTTTCTCTGGTATCTCCAATAGAATCCTATTTAACTTCTCTGCTGGTATACAAGCTTTCATACCAGCAGCAAAATTTGCTTTGCTGAATATCTCTCCCTAAGAACACACCATGTTTTATAGAGTATATAAATGTGATGCAACTTCTCTGTCCTGTGTTAATTTGCAAAGTGGAAGCTGGTTAGACTGTGCCTATGTTACATATGGCCAGGTCCTATGATGCAGGTGTCCAATGAAACTGCTAGCCATATGAAGAGAGAGGACATATTTGGTGACATCATCAAGGCACTCTGGCTGCATTTTGGCCTCTGTAGCAGGCATTTTGTAAAGTTTCATTTTCCTGTAATCTTCACAAAAAATTCGGTCATGCTTAGCCACTCCAATTTGCAGAAAATTGGGAAGATTTTTCTGCCAGTCAGTCTCAGGAAACCAATCTCGAGAACCAATCAGAGCCATCGCTTCCTGGAGGTGGGATTTATGAATCCCAAAATCAGGAAGTGATCTTCTGTGGGCGGCCTTGGACTAAAAGAAGAGTGTCGGAGCTCCAAAGAGCAGCGGGAGGGACCTGGACCATACTTGCTAGGTAATGTATTCCTTTTTTAATGTAATGCAGCTAGGGCTTATTTTTGGGGTAAGTCTTATATTTCAATCCTCCCAGAAAATTCCGAAAAATCAGAGTAGGTCTTATTTACAGGGTAGATCTTATTTTGGGGGAAACAGGGTAGTTGGCATTTTGACCACATCTGCCATTCTTGTCCAGATGCTACTACTCTATGGTGCACTGCTTCTTATTTGTTTTTTTCCTACATTGAATTCTACAGCTGAGGGATGAGGGGGGATTTTTTTCCTGCTAGAGCAAATTGTCTCATTCCTTATGGGGTTTTACATTCCTCTGTAATAATGGGGGAAACAAAGTTCTATATTTAACACCTCCTTTCTTTCATCCATGTTTTAACAAATGCCTGCAAGAAGTTGTGTCTTCTAGGTAGCATAAAACCGCTGATTAAAACCACAAACACAAAATGTATATGTGTGATTTTCTTGTTTAATTAAATTATTGTAATGAATTTAATTAAATGTTTTATTTAATTATGTTCCTCGTGTTGACATCATGTTTTCATGGAAATTATTGATATGGTCACATATAGAGTCCTTGCTCCCATCCACTTATAGCTTATTAGCCCCGAAGTGAATATGTTTTTATAGTTGAGTTTGTCATCACTTTTGCAAAGCCAGGTTAAAGAGAACAGCTAATATGGTTGCCCTTGCTATCATCTTAAATAATTATCAGATTTTGGTTATTGCTTAGAGCTTTTTATTTACTAATTTCTGACTTCTCATTTGTGGAAATGCTTTGTAAGTAAAACACTGACCTGATGAATTCCTAAATGTAGCACTTTTCCTTTGATATATTTTGGTTAAATTTACCCTATTTTGTTTATGCCATTTTTTTTCACAACATGTTTACAATGCCATTCCTGTCTAATGTGAATGAGGCCTTTGACAGAATGGATGCTAATTGTTTTCACACTGATGGTAAGTAGACTGGCTAAATTCTTTCACAGACTTCTAATGGAATGGTCAGACACATTAAAAAACCACTGTAATTTAATATAAGGTGAATATCCCCATTAACCGACGCTCCTTTTAGATAAGACACAAAATATCAAGTCTGTACCCTTGATTTGCTTGAAGGAGCTCTGTGTTCTTTACCTTTAATCTATACAGTCAGTTCACTCATCTCATGTGGTTTCAATCTAGTCTACATATAATTATATCATACAGTCTGTGCAGCAGTTTTCAGTTTCCCTTCCAATTCTCTAGGTTCAGTTTTAAGAGTGTAAGTTCACACACCTGCAAACTATTCCCTGCTTCACTTTATACCGTTTATGCAATGATTTAATATCATTCTGCCAATACATGAATGTGTCTAAGCTGTATGTAACTGCACATTGTAGCCGCTTTGAGTCAGCAATGTCTACCATAAAAAATAACGAAGCATAATGAGGATATTGTCTGCTCTGATCTCTAGATATCTGGCACAAGCATTGCTCACTGATGAAGAGAGAGTAGGCGTTCTGTGCATTAGTGAAATTCTCTGACTTTCTGCCACATATTATTTTAACAGTTTCTACATTTTTATTATTAGACCACTTTCTTTTTTTCATTTCTCTTCTCTTTTTGTCTTTCTTTTTTTTTTTTTGCTTTTATTTTCTTTCTCACAAAAACACGATAATCAAAAACAGTAGCTTTAAAGATGAACCAGAATAGTCTTCAAAGTTTGGCCCTGGGATATGGTTAATTACAGGGAAAGTCCCATACATTTAATTCTAGTTTCACTAATTAGTATGTAGAAGAGAAATATGATAGTTTTAAGTTTTTTTTTTTTTTCTTGTTGTAATTATTTATTTTTATGCTTTTAATGCCCTGAAAACAGTAATGTGGAGACACATTCTTTGCTGCATTGCCTGTGTAGACAGTGCAGAATGGTGTGTATACTTTATGTAATTTAAAATGGACCCAAATTAATTTACAGAGAAATGCAAGGTTATTATAATCTCTGAACACTGATCGAATTTCCCAAAATGCCTGCTACAGAGGTGCAGCCAATCAGAAGCCAGGATGCCTTGATGATGTCACCATATGTGTCCTCTATCTTACATATGGGCAGCAGTTTTATTGGACACTTGTATCACATGACCAAATCATATATAACATAGACACAGTGTAACCAGAGGCTATTTTGTAGCTGAGCTCTGGACAGATAAGCTGCATCATGTTTATATGCATGTATAACACGTGGTCTGTTGTTAGGGACAGATATTTTTTAGAGGATATATTGCTGCTAGTGTGAAAGCTTGTATGCCAAGATTATATTGCAGGCACCAGAGAAAGCCTGTATTAAACATGGTCTGTTCTCAGGGACAGACATTCTATAGATGATATAGGCCTACTGGGTGTAAAAACTTGTATACCAGCAGAGAACTTAAACAAGTTCTATTGGAGAGACCAGAGAAAGAAGTTGCATTGCATTTGTATGCCATCTACCTCCTGAATAGGGGGAACTTTGTAAACTGACAGCACAGGACAAAGTTCCCATGAACATAAATCTCAGGTGGTCCTAACTAGAGATGAGCGAACGTACTCGTCCGAGCTTGATGCTCGGGCGAATATTAGCGTGTTCGGGATGCTCGTTACTCGTAACGAGTACCACGCGGTGTTCGGGTTACTTTCACTTTCATCTCTGAGACGTTAGCGCGCTTTTCTGGCCAATTGAAAGACAGGGAAGGCATTACAACTTCCCCCTGTGACGTTCAAGCCCTATACCACCCCCCAGCTGTGAGTGGCTGGGGAGATCAGATGTCACCCGAGTATAAAAATAGGCCCCTCCCGCGGCTCGCCTCAGATGCCTTGTGAGTTAGCTGAGGGAAAGTCCAGTTGTATTGGAGTTGCTGTAGGGAGAGTGTTTGTAGTGAGTGTAGGCTTCAAGAACCCCAACGGTCCTTCTTAGGGCCACATCTACCTGTGTGCAGGCTGCTGTTAGCAGTGGATATATTTTTTTTTCCTCAAAATCGGCTGTGCAGAGCATTGCACCCTGCATTAGGGACAGAAGTGGTGGTTAGGCAGGGAGAGTGTTAGGAGTGAGTGTAGGCTTCAAGAACCCCAACGGTCCTTTCTAGGGCCACATTTACCCCGTGTGGAGTACTGTGCAGGCTGCTGTTAGCTGTGTTGCATATTTTTTTTTTTTCTCAAAATCGGCTGTGCAGAGCATTGCACCCTGCATTGATACTACAGGGACAGAATTGTGTAGGCAGGGCCACAACACAGTTATTATTCATTGAATAGACGCAGTGGGCCTTTCCTTTTAAAAAAAAGGGAAAAAAGTATATTTGGCCTGCAGGCTTGCGCCAATTTCTTTCCTGCCTTTGAAATTCCTTGCTCTGCTCTAGTTAATAACTCTGCAACACTAAAGTTCTGTGACACATTTGCAGGGGCACAACACAGTTATTAAACTTATTATTCATTGAATAGACGCAGTGGGCCTTTCCATTTAAAAAAAAGGGAAAAAAGTATATTTGGCCTGCAGGCTTGCGCCAATTTCTTTCCTGCCTGGGAAATACCTGCTCTGCCATAGTTAATAACTCTGCAACACTAAAGTTCTGTGACACATTTGCAGGGGCACAACACAGTTATTATTCATTGAATAGACGCAGTGGGCCTTTCCTTTTAAAAAAAAAGGGAAAAAAGTATATTTGGCCTGCCTCTGACACTCCTAAGGGCTCTGGGTACGTGTGTGCTGCGTGGAGAACGTAAAAATAATCAGACGCAGCCAGCTACGGTTGACTGCAGGCTTGCGCCAATTTCTTTCCTGCCTGGGAAATACCTGCTCTGCCATAGTTAATAACTCTGCAACACTAAAGTTCTGTGACACATTTGCAGGGGCACAACACAGTTATTATTCATTGAATAGACGCAGTGGGCCTTTCCTTTTAAAAAAAAGGGAAAAAAGTATATTTGGCCTGCAGGCTTGCGCCAATTTCTTTCCTGCCTGGGAAATACCTGCTCTGCCATAGTTAATAACTCTGCAACACTAAAGTTCTGTGACACATTTGCAGGGGCACAACACAGTTATTAAACTTATTATTCATTCAATAGACGCAGTGGGCCTTTCCTTTTAAAAAAAAGGGAAAAAAGTATATTTGGCCTGCAGGCTTGCGCCAATTTCTTTCCTGCCTGGGAAATCAAATCACTGGTAATACAGCATGCTGAGGGGTAGGGGTAGGCCTAGAGGACGTGGACGCGGCCGAGGACGCGGAGGCCCAAGTCAGGGTGTGGGCATAGGCCGAGCTCCTGATCCAGGTGTATCGCAGCCGACTGCTGCGCGATTAGGAGAGAGGCACGTTTCTGGCGTCCCGACATTCATCGCACAATTCATGGGTCCACGCGGGAGACCTTTATTAGAAAATGAGCAGTGTGAGCAGGTCCTGTCGTGGATGGCAGAAAGTGCTTCGAGCAACCTATCGTCCACCCACAGTTCTGCGTCGTCCACTGCTGCAAATCCGAATCCTCTGGCTGCTGCTCCTCCTTCCTCCCAGCCTCCTCACTCCACTCCAATGACACATGCTCAGCAGCGGGAAGACTCCCAGGAACTGTTCTCGGGCCCCTGCTCAGATTGGGCAGCAGTGGTTCCTCTCCCACCAGAGGAGTTTATCGTCACTGATGCACAACCATTGCAAAGTTCCCGGGGTCCGGGGGATGAGGCTGGGGACTTCCGCCAACTGTCTCAAGACCTTTCTGTGGGTGAGGAGGACGATGACGATGAGACACAGTTGTCTTGCAGTCAGGTAGTAGTGAGGGCAGTAAGTCCGAAGGAGGAGCGCACAGAGGATTCGGAGGAAGAGCAGCAGGACGATGAGGTGACTGACCCCACCTGGTTTGCAACGCCTACTCAGGACAGGTCTTCAGAGGGGGAGGCAAGGGCAGCAGCAGGGCAGGTTGCAAGAGGCAGTGCGGTGGCCAGGGGTAGAGGCAGGGCCAGACCGAATAATCCACCAACTGTTTCCCAAAGCGCACCCTCGCGCCATGCCACCCTGCAGAGGCCAAGGTGCTCTAAGGTCTGGCAGTTTTTCACAGAGACGCCTGACGACCAACGAACAGTGGTGTGCAACCTTTGTCGCGCCAAGATCAGCCGGGGAGCCACCACCAACAGCCTCACCACCACCAGCATGCGCAGACATATGATGGCCAAGCACCCCACAAGGTGGGACGAAGGCCGTTCACCGCCTCCGGTTTGCACCGCTGCCTCTCCCCCTGTGCCCCAACCTGTCACTGAGATACAACCCCCCTCTCAGGACACAGGCACTACCGTCTCATGGCCTGCACCCACACCCTCACCTCCGCTGTCCTCGGCCCCATCCACCAGTGTCTGTCAGCGCACCGTTCAGCCGTCGCTAGCGCAACTGTTGGAGCGCAAGCGCAAGTACGCCGCCACGCACCCGCACGCTCAAGCGTTAACCGTCCACATAGCCAAATTTATCAGCCTTGAGATGCTGCCGTATAGGGTTGTGGAAACGGAGTCCTTCAAAAGTATGATGGAGGCGGCGGCCCCACGCTACTCAGTTCCCAGTCGCCACTACTTTTCCCGATGTGCCGTCCCAGCCCTGCACGACCACGTCTCCCGCAACATTGTACGCGCCCTCACCAACGCGGTTACTGCCAAGGTCCACTTAACAACGGACACGTGGACAAGCACAGGCGGCCAGGGCCACTACATCTCCCTGACGGCACATTGGGTGAATTTAATGGAGGCTGGGACAGAGTCAGAGCCTGGGACCGCTGACGTCCTACCCACCCCCAGAATTGCGGGCCCCAGCTCGGTGCTGGTATCTGCGGCGGTGTATGCTTCCTCCACTAAAGCACCCTCCTCCTCCTCCGCAACCTCTTTCTCGCAATCAAGATGTGTCAGCAGCAGCAGCACGTCGCCGGCAGTCGGTGTCGCGCGGCGTGGCAGCACAGCGGTGGGCAAGTGTCAGCAGGCCGTGCTGAAACTACTCAGCTTAGGAGATAAGAGGCACATGGCCCACGAACTGCTGCAGGGTCTGACAGAGCAGACCGACCGCTGGCTTGCGCCGCTGAGCCTCCAACCGGGCATGGTCGTGTGTGACAACGGCCGTAACCTGGTGGCGGCTCTGCAGCTCGGCAGCCTCACGCACGTGCCATGCCTGGCCCATGTCTTTAATTTGGTGGTTCAGCGCTTTCTGAAAAGCTACCCACGCTTGTCAGACCTGCTCGTAAAGGTGCGCCGGCTCTGCGCACATTTCCGCAAGTCCCACACGGACGCTGCCACCCTGCGCACCCTGCAACATCACTTTAATCTGCCAGTGCACCGACTGCTGTGCGACGTGCCCACACGGTGGAACTCTACGCTCCACATGTTGGCCAGGCTCTATGAGCAGCATAGAGCTATAGTGGAATACCAACTCCAACATGGGCGGCGCAGTGGGAGTCAGCCTCCTCAATTATTTTCTGAAGAGTGGGCCTGGTTGGCAGACATCTGCCATGTCCTTGGAAACTTTGAGCAGTCTACCCAGGTGGTGAGCGGCGATGCTGCAATCATTAGCGTCACCATTCCTCTGCTATGCATCTTGAGAAGTTCCCTGCAAAGCATAAAGGCAGATGCTTTGCACTCGGAAACGGAGGCGGGGGAAGACAGTATGTCGCTGGATAGTCAGAGCACCCTCCTGTCTATATCTCAGCGCATTCAGGAGGAGGAGGAGGAGCATGAGGAGGATGAGGAGGATGAGGAGGAGGGGGAAGAGACAGCTTGGCCCACTGCTGACGGTGCCCCTGCTGCTTGCCTGTCATCCTTTCAGCGTGTATGGCCTGAGGAGGAGGAGGAGGAGGAGGATCCTGAAAGTGATCTTCCTAGTGAAGACAGCCATGTGTTGCGTACAGGTACCCTGGCACACATGGCTGACTTCATGTTAGGATGCCTTTCTCGTGACCCTCGCGTTACACGCATTCTGGCCACTACGGATTACTGGGTGTACACACTGCTCGACCCACGCTATAAGGAGAACCTTCCCACTCTCATTCCCGAAGAGGAAAGGGGTTCGAGAGTGTTGCTATACCACAGGACCCTGGCGGACAAGCTGATGGTAAAATTCCCATCCGACAGCGCTAGTGGCAGAAGGCGCAGTTCCGAGGGCCAGGTAGCAGGGGAGGTGCTGAGATCGAGCAGCATGTACAGCCCAGGCAGTGCAACAGTCTTTAAGGGCCTGGACAGCTTTATGGCTCCCCACCAAGACTGTGTCACCGCTCCCCAGTCAAGGCTGAGTCGGCGGGAGCACTGTAAAAGGATGGTGAGGGAGTACGTAGCCGATCGCACGACCGTCCTCCGTGACGCCTCTGCCACCTACAACTACTGGGTGTCGAAGCTGGACACGTGGCCTGAACTAGCGCTGTATGCCCTGGAGGTGCTTGCTTGTCCTGCGGCTAGCGTCTTGTCGGAAAGGGTGTTTAATGCGGCTGGGGGAATCATCACAGATAAGCGTACCCGCCTGTCAACCGACAGTGCCGACAGACTAACACTCATCAAGATAAACAAAGCCTGGATTTCCCCAGACTTCTCTTCTCCACCAGCGGACAGCAGCGATACCTAAGCAATACGTAGGCTGCACCCGCGGATGGCAGCATCGTTCTCTCTCACCATCCAAAACGGGGACATTTCTGCTTCATCAATCTGTGTATAATATTCCTCCTCCTCCTCCTGCTCCTCCTCCTGAAACCTCACGTAATCACGCTGAACGGGCAATTTTTCTTAGGGCCACAAGGCTCACTCAAATAATTTTTCTAAAATTTTTTTATACGTTTCAATGCTCTTAAAAGCGTTGGAACTTTAACTTGAAACAATTTTTCGTTAAACTGGGCTGCCTCCAGGCCTAGTTACCACTTAAGCCACATTAACCAAAGCGATTAATGGGTTTCACCTGCCATCTTGGTTGGGCATGGCCAATTTTTACTGAGGTACATTAGTACTGTTGGTACACCAATTTTTTTGGGCCCTCACCTACAGTGTAATCATAGCAATTTCTATGTTCTTCGCCTGCACTCATGGTACAGAAAGGTGTGTGGGGTTGGCCTACACTTTAGCTACATAAATGTAACTTGGGCCTTGGCTATACTGCAGCTACTGAAATGGAACTAAGACTGCGCTCCCACTATACTGCTGCTTCGGAATTGTTCCTGGGGCCTGTGTAGGCTGCTACTATTACTTAAATGGAAGTTAGACTATGCTCCTCCTATACTGCTGCTTTGGAATTGTTACTGGGGCCTGTCTTGAGTGCTACTATTACTGAAATGGAACGAAGACTGCGCTCCCACTATACTGCTGCTTCGGAATTGTTACTGGGGCCTGTCTTGAGTGCTACTATTACTGAAATGGAACTAATACTGTGCTCCCCCTATAATGCTGCTAGTGATATGTTAGTGGGGCCTGTCCTAATGCTACGGCTGAAATGTTACGAATTATGGGCTCTGCCTATACCGCTGCTAATGGTATGTCTCTGGGGTGTGGAAACAGAGGCTTCCCAAAGACATGATGGCGGCGAGGCCATTTCCCACCAACGCGGTTACTGTTAAGGTGCATATAACCACGGACACGTGGAGAGGACACATAGTGCCTCAAAAACATCCCCCTCCTCCTCCAACAATGAAAACATTCTTGGCAAATGCCTTTGCATTGGTTCGTCTGGTGGCAGTCCAAGAATTTCACCTTTACCGACACAACAAGAGAGCCCCCCCACCATCCCCCCACCACGGCCCACTTAATCCTGGCCACATTCCGAAAACCAACAAAATAAAACCGCGCTACTAGGTCCGCAGTCACCACCACATTACCACCAACGCGGTTACTGTTAAGGTGCATATAACCACGGACACGTGGAGAGGACACGTAGTGCCTCAAAAACATCCCCCGCCACGGCCAACTTAATCCTGGCCACATTCCGAAAACCAACAAAATAAAACCGCGCTACTAGGTCCGCAGTCACCACCACATTACCACCAACGCGGTTACTGTTAAGGTGCATATAACCACGGACACGTGGAGAGGACACATAGTGCCTCAAAAACATCCCCCTCCTCCTCCAACAATGAAAACATTCTTGGCAAATGCCTTTGCATTGGTTCGTCTGGTGGCAGTCCAAGAATTTCACCTTTACCGACACAACAAGAGAGCCCCCCCACCATCCCCCCGCCACGGCCCACTTAATCCTGGCCACATTCCGAAAACCAACAAAATAAAACCGCGCTACTAGGTCCGCAGTCACCACCACATTACCACCAACGCGGTTACTGTTAAGGTGCATATAACCACGGACACGTGGAGAGGACACATAGTGCCTCAAAAACATCCCCCTCCTCCTCCAACAATGAAAACATTCTTGGCAAATGCCTTTGCATTGGTTCGTCTGGTGGCAGTCCAAGAATTTCACCTTTACCGACACAACAAGAGAGCCCCCCCACCATCCCCCCGCCACGGCCCACTTAATCCTGGCCACATTCCGAAAACCAACAAAATAAAACCGCGCTACTAGGTCCGCAGTCACCACCACATTACCACCAACGCGGTTACTGTTAAGGTGCATATAACCACGGACACGTGGAGAGGACACGTAGTGCCTCAAAAACATCCCCCGCCACGGCCAACTTAATCCTGGCCACATTCCGAAAACCAACAAAATAAAACCGCGCTACTAGGTCCGCAGTCACCACCACATTACCACCAACGCGGTTACTGTTAAGGTACATATTACCAGTCTGACTGGGGCATGCAGACACCTTGACAGAATGAATAGTGTGTGGCACATAGGTTCCCCATTGCTATGCCCACGTGTGCAGCTCCTGATGGCGGTGGCACAGGATTATATTTCTCATTGCTTCTGTACAGCATTGTGGGCTATCGCCCCACCACTTTTAAAGAGGGTCGCTGCCTAGCCGTGCCAACCCTCTGCAGTGTGTGCCTGCAGTTCCTCCTCATGGCAGACGCACTTATAAATAGACATGAGGGTGGTGTGGCATGAGGGCAGCTGAAGGCTGCACAGGGACAGTTTGGTGTGCGCTGTGGACACTGCGTCGTGCAGGGGGGAGGGGGGTTGGGCAGCATGTAACCCAGGAGAAGTGGCAGCAGAGTGTCATGCAGGCAGTGATTGTGCTTTGTTGTAGGTAGTGTGGTGCTTAGCTAAGGTATGCCATGCTAATGAGGGCTTTTCAGAAGTAAAAGTTGTTGGGAGGGGGGGGGGGGCCCACTCTTGCCGGTATTGTGGCTTAATAGTGGGACCTGTGAACTTGAGATGCAGCCCAACATGTAGCCCCTCGCCTGCCCTATCCGTTGCTGTGTCGTTCCCATCACTTTCTTGAATTGCCCAGATTTTCACACATGGAAACCTTAGCGAGCATCGGCGAAATACAAAAATGCTCGGGTCGCCCATTGACTTCAATGGGGTTCGTTATTCGAAACGAACCCTCGAGCATTGCGAAAATTTCACATGATCCCAAAGTACTTATCGTCTAGGACTGCAAAGTGTCAAGATGTACGAGACTGTGATCACATGATCCCAAAGTACTTATCGCCTCATCCAGGGGCATGGCTAAAGGCTTATGGGCCCGGGTGCAAAAGTTTATCTTGGGGTCCCCCAACTTCTCTTAACCCCTTGAGCTCATCATTAGATCTTCTACTATGCGATCTGATATACTTCAGCAGTTCCTCTCTAATATCGCCACATGCAAGATTTGATTCACATTAATGTGATCGCAAATCAGCTGATCAGCGATCAGCTGATTTCCTCTAAATTTGTGCTGTGTTAACATATCACCTGATCTCATCGTTAGATCCTTCACTATGCAATCGCATATACTTCAACAGTTCCCCTCTAATATCGCGATATGTGAGATGTAGATGTCACAGTCAATATTGGCTGCAGCATCTAATCCGCTAGCCAGAGGGTGGCCCCGTCAAGTGCCCTATTAGCAATACCTAGTGAAGGCTCCTATGGCTGTCATGCATAGATGCTTAATAAGCGCTGCCAGTGGCTTAATAGGCAACACTTAAAGGTACAGAAGATTGAAAACTACCGAAGCATTGCAGTAAATAATACAAGCAATTAAATGATTGCAAGTTCAAGTCCTCTAGTGGGACTAAAGAAAAATGCAAAAAAAAGTTGCATAGAAATTAAAAAAAAAAATTTCCATTTCTCATAAAAATATGAACAATGAAAAAATATTGCCATGTACTTACAGTCTAAACTATTAAAATATTGTACTATTTAACCCAAAAGGTGAACACCATAAAAAAGACTTACTGACAGCAATGAGGAGCTGGACATTTAATAGGAGGCAGTGCTTCCATTGATTTCAGTGGGAGTGAAGCCAGCTATTACACTTGATGCACTGAACAGAGATGATGACGTCTGGCCTGCCACACTGACAGCGGGACGAATGATCAGCTGATTAGTGAGGATCCCAAGTGGCAGGCCCCCATTAATCAACTATTGATGACCTATCCCCAGTAACTGTGATACGAGTGTCTGTATCCCTCTGTAGACACTTTCTGTGGTAGATCCATATAACAGCTTTACACAAACTAAGAAAATGACAAGAAAATGAATTCACAACCACAAGCAGATCTGAACTGGTCAGAATTGAGATCACATGACCATCCGAGAAAAAAAGAGGCCAGTGCAGCATCCCATAGGGTGACTCCAGACACAAGGCACACGTTGAGGAGCTGGGAGGGTTGAGTGGTCACATGTCATGGTGGCACTTAGGAGGCTCCCTCCAGGAGGGACCCACGTAGCCTCAGCTAGAGCAGTGCTGGCCCTGTTCTGGACACCCCTAGGATAGGGATGCCCAATAAACTGGAGAACAGGGATAGCAGATGTCACGGGTGACGCCACCATCCCGTTACCCACCAATATGACCCTAACATACCTCAGGTCCCTGGGAATGGTCAGGGCATGGCAGAACTTTACTAAATATAAATTCCAGCTGATAGTACAGTTTACACAGAATTGGCAGTGCAGGTAAAGAAGTAGACTTAAGAGCACCTCCACCCAGGGATCCCAGACTTCAGGATTGCCAGATGTGAAAACAAATAGGTGTACCTCCACCCAGTGATCCCAGACTATAGGGTGGCTGGATGTGCAATCAAATGGGTGTACCTCTACGCGGTGATCCCAGGCTTTAGGACAGCCGCGTATGAAAAATAATCACGTAGTACCGCTGCACTAGGCCTGGTTTTATGCACCTTCTCTTGCTCACACTCTCTCTCTCTTGGGACTCACTGAGCCACGGTTGCTGTCACACAGGTAAACGGGAACCGCTCTTCCTCCTCCATTCTTCACCACATGGGAGTTGAAGGTACCCCCATGTGGCTGGCACTCTCTCTCAGGAACCCAGAAGAAATGGAAACTCTCTTTCCCGCTCTCACACACTCCTATTTATATTCTCATACCACGTGACAAGACTAATTGATACTTTGCAAGAATCTCCCAGGCTCATGCAAAAATGTAACTCCTTACTTACTGCAGCTGTGCAATACACATAACAGAATGACAAGACACTTTTGCACAGCGCACCAATACAAGACATTACATGTATGACATTTATGGAGGGGACCAGGAATAGATGTACTGGGCCACTACATTAGGAGTTTCAGACAGAAATAAATAACTTAGCAAGGTAACAGTAGCTCACTTACAGTATGTATACTGGTGGAATAGCTACATAATGAATATTAAAAAGTCACCAGGCTTTAAGTGGCCCTTTAAAATGAGTAAGCTACACCTTTATCTATGAAGTTGGTGGAGGGCCCAGAATTAGTTGGGAGTCCTCAGAAATGAACTTCTGTATCCTAAACACTCTTCTGCCTCGTTCACACAAGCACTGTTTTCGCACATTAGAGGCCAGTGAAAAGAGCGCTTCTATATGAACCAATGGTTTCCTATTCACATAAGAGTTCACTAAAGGAAAGTTAGATGCGCTAAATACTTTCACCAATTAAAGTTAAGACGTGTGGCTACAATGCCTGCATCCAGGATTCATGCTGTGAAAAAATATACGACCTGACCTATCTTTGGTGTGAGCTGCGCCGGAGTTTTCATTGACTCCTATGGGAACAGGAGTCTATGGAAACTCCTACGCAGGAAAAGAAGATTTCTGCCGACCGAGGGAATACCCCGCTGCTTACTGCAGGACATTTAAAACATGCTGCCCAGAAGCACATTTTAAATGTCTCACTGTAAACTCCTATTAGTCCCTGCAGCAATGTGGAGGCTTCCCGAGGGTTCCATGGGGGCTAAAACGAATTTACAATGGGACATTTAAAATGTGCTTCCGGGCAGCACATTTTAAATGTCTTGCTGTAAGCAGTGGGGTATTTCTCCAGCCCCACTGCTGGGCAATTCCCCAGCAGCAGGGGACAGTAGGGGACTCCCTCTACCTGTCTCCTCAAGGGGGGAAAGAGAGCGGGGCTAGAGAAATCCACCCTCTAGCCCCCCCCACCTGTACGTTTTGCTAGGAAATTAGGAATTTTCATGAGAAACTCTATAGCCCCGCCCCTCTCTAGCACCACACTCTCTGCACTATGGGGATATCCCTTGGGGATCCCCAGAGCAGGGAAAAAGAGCAGGGCTATGGGTTAATACCCCATAGCAAGGAGAGAGAGCGGGGCTATGGGGAATTAACCCATAGCAGGGAGAGACAGAGCTGGGCTATGGGTTTAATTCCCCATAGCCCCACTTTCTCTCGCCCTGCTATGGGGAAATCCTGAAGTCCTGTGGGAGGGCTTCTCTCTCTCCTCCTGGAGCAGCTGTGCTAAAACAGGGTTCGTTTGAACAGAGCCTTAATCTGACCCTGGTGAAGCCTGCAAGTGAAAAAAGGTAATAAGCAGCATAAAGCACTTATTTTTACATTCTAGATTACAAACTTAATTTATACACTAAGGAGCATTTCATAAGAGGTTTTTAAGTGGATCACTGGAGGAACACTTCCTTCTGATAATATCTGATGATAAAACTTTGCCCGGAAGGCTGCAGTTTGCTTTAAAAGATAATGATTACACAGAGATTTAAGATTTTACGCTTGTTAAGCTTTGAAACATATTCTCCAACACTGTATTCATTCAGAATAAGTACGGCTTCAGTGCCAGATATAATACTAGAGTTGTGGTAAAGCCGCTGTATACGTTGGATTGTTTTCTCATGAGACTGCAATATCAGCAATACTTTCTTCAACTTCAATATTGAAATATCATTTGTAGAGATTACAAATTGTGGAATTGGCACATGAGGCTTGAAGTGATATGCATTTTGGAGATTGAATTGAGAAAAGTTGTTTAGAACATTTGCTTTATCCCTTAGAATTCATTTGCAAGTTTCACACTGGATGCACACCTAAAACCTAAAATACCTGTCAGATGCTGATGATTTATGTTTGTTTTATTTTTGTTCCAGTAGATATTTTGCTTCTGATTAGCCACTGATGGTAAACCACTCAATTTGTTAATGATACATACAGTAATTTCCCAACTTTAGTTTTTAAAGGGTGCTCACAATTTCAGCTGATTTTTCAGAATAAGCTGTCATGTATGCACATGAGGAGTAGTGGTATTTCTGGCCAGTATATGACCCTTTATCTTGCCTTTTTGACCAATTTTCCCATCTATAAGCTCTATTTCTAATTTTCCATTTTCCCTGAACTGGTGGGTGGAGACTAGCTGCTATGATGGCTCTCGAGCACTTCTTCTTCCTTATCTCTGTGTAGCACATCCTTAGTAACAGCAGTATGGAAGACATACAACTGTATTGATAAATGTACAGCACTGAAAAAAGACCCCATACTCACCTCTCTGTAGCCACTGCAATTGTCCCGTCCGGCGAGCCAGCGCGCATGTGCAGTGCAGCGCATGATGCAGTGGGCAGTGACACGTATTCCCGCGATACTTCCACTGTGCTCACAGCGGAAGTATCATGGGGCAAACGGCTTCCATTGACTGCAATGAAAGCCGGCCACGTGTATTTCCGCAGAAGATGGAATATGCCGCAATTCCTTTCACGCTGCAGAAATCCAGAGTAGAATTCTGCAGCATGAGCATTGGAGGGCAGAAACTATTAGATTCAATAGAACCTAATAGCTGCGGAATAACGCCGCAGATTTCTGCCGCGGGAAACGCAGCAGAAATTCGTGCATGAGAATTAGTCCTTAGAGTTCTCTTTTGTTCATTCACTTTGCATTTTGTTAATTGACAAAAAAAAAAACAACAAAACTATTAACACATCTATTGTAGGATGGGCAAATTTACTTAAAATGGTAGAGTTCCCCAAACTTTTTTACATTATCTAGTCATTGCTGGTCTACCTTAGACCCAAAGAAGAGAAAAGGATTAACCACTTGTTCCAAAACTTTATTTAAGCTGGGGGATGCCTTTCACATCCTCCAACAGTCTAAGGCAAATGGTGGACCCAATTTTTAAAATATTAGGTTGCATAATCTGTCTGTTACAATGGATAGTTAAAAACTGGCTACATAGTACTGTGGTATACATAGACACATTTGTGGATCAGTCTCTCACACCACAGATTACTTTGGGCAACCTGTTGCATTTGCCGTATGAGGAGCTACCCTCTGACATGAGAGACAACCCCCTGTTTTTTTCTATGTAGAGGGCGTGGGAAAAATCTCATAACCTTCATGGCTTACATTCTTCCTTTTCTGTCCACTTATCTCTAATCAACAATCTACACTTTGAAAGGGGACGCTCACATCCAATTTTCACTCAGTGGTATTTTCAAGGTCTTACATGAATTTATTGACCTTCAAACTAGAACTGTTATGACTCTCCCAGCATTATAAGGGGCACACCCCGGTATCACTTTTCCATTTTTTTCCTACCTGCAGGCAAAGAGTTATATATCTAAAATTAGCCCATACATGACAGAAGCGAGGTGGAACCAGGTAATAAGGAAATGGTACATAGACAGAAACATTATTAAAAACAAACCACCAATAACTATAAATTTGTGCACAGCCCTTTAGATTATTCTGTGACATATTCTGCACTGTCTAGGCGGGTATAAGAGGTCCCCAAGGCTACTCCACTCTCACTCCTCCAACCTTTAGCACGATACCACCAATTCTTATAATCAGAGTGTTTCACGGAAATAATATTGCAAATTTGCCATAGAGCACTCTTAACTCCGCAAATAGGACTTAGAATAGACATGTATGAATCTTCAAATTGTTTTGAATGTAAATTTAGGGCTACAACATTGTTTGTGGGGTTGTCCGAGATTACTGGAATTTTGGAATAAAATCATCACTTTTACCAGTATCCATTTGTCTATGTTCTCCTTGACCTCCTGTAGGCCATTTTTGGATACAGCAATCTGGATAAATTTAAATGCACTTTGGAATCTCGTAAACTCCTCCTATGTGCAACATCTGCAGGAAATAAGGCCATTTTGCAAACTTGGACTAGCCTCAGCCTCCCCTTCCCCCCTCCATTCAAACTATTTTTGGAAAAATTCACATTTATTGTGCACATAGACTGGGTTGATGCTTCCGTGCAGAAGGAAAAGAATGTACAACAATTTTTATGGGCCTAGGAAAGCCTTATTGAAATACTGCTATTGCATCTTCAGGCTATACATGACTGTTTTGTTTGGACATTATGGGTCCAGATAGCGATGGGTGAAGTTCCAGAGCTGATTGAATTTTTTTATCTGGTCCATTGGATGTTCCATGTGCCACACAATATTCCCAATGTCTCCATAAAGCCAGAGTTCGGTGAGATCTGGGAAACAAAGTAAAGAACGAATGACATTAAATATTTACAGGTTTCTATACTGTTTTCTTCCTGTTCTCCCCTTCAATTTCCCTTCCTCTTATTCACATGGTTTATCTAACCTTCCCTTCCCTTTTTCCTTTCCTCCCTCCTGTCCCTTGGGGCAGAGTGTTCCAAAGACTGTATAACTCCTCTTTTATACAGGATTTCTCCAAGACATAAACTTTCTCCCATACTTATGGCTTTTGTATTTTCAAACTCCCTAGAGATGCCCAATTTGTTATGTTACTGAGCTATGGGAATGTTCAAGATACAATTGTAATACTGTACTGTCTTGTTATGTTAGAAATTTTATTACAAATATATATATATATATATATATATATATATATATATATATATATATATATATAAAAGTAAGTGTATTTTTAACCCCTTACTGACATAACTAGTTTTTGTCTTATGGACCAGTAAATCATTTTTATTTTTGTCTTCCAGCAGTTATTATTTTTTTATTTGTTAATCAATGTAGCTGCTTGCGATCTTATATTTTGTGGGCCGAGTTCTAGTTTTTATAGGAACCGATTTCGAGTCCAGTTAATCTTTTCAATAAATTTGATTATAGTAGATGTCCAGTTAATGGGCAACATCCCTTTAATCCCTGCGTACAGCTTCGTATGGCGCCAAAATTGTACTGCGCATGATCGCGTACTCATGCAGGTCATGCTCAGTACTCATTTTTGTAATATATTTCCTGCGAAGTCACTTGGCGATGACGCGGATACCCACAGCCCATGTGCAATGTAATTCTGTATGGGCTGTAGGTACATCCATGACCATGGGAATCACAGGGGCAGAGCTTTGTCTGACTAAATCAAATTGGAGCCCTTTACAGTGACAGACAGACTAAAATATAACTTTTATTCAAGACTAACATAAAATAATGACTTGGGCTAAGAACAAGACAAACATAAAGACAGAGAATATTACAGTTAGGTGGGTATATGGAGTTATTAGAATCACCCCACCTAGGCTATGATAAAGACGAGACTGAAGAGTCGCTAGTGATGCATCAGATAGTCCGTAATTTAATGAGTAGAATTACGGGTATCAGATATAAGTCTAGGAACACTTTGGTACTGGAGCAAAATTGCTCAAAAAACGTATGGAGATCGCACTGGTTTAGTCGTCACTTGCGATTAATCCATCCAATGGTCACCGGTAGCGATCTTTCTAAAGTAAAATTTAAAGATCCATGTGTACACACGGGCGATCAGACTATGAGGGAGGCTGCTGCAACATTTGTCCTCACTAATACACCCAGTTTGAGCCAAACAGCAGATTATAAACGGACTTCTTTTCCCTGTTTTCCCTTAGATCAGTGGTGTCATCCTAACCCCTCCCACTATAACATCTGATTGGCTGATTCTCCACACCAACCCCCTTTAGGGGAGGGCTTCTTGGTATATCAGTAGCAGCACTCTGGGCTCACAGACATAATGCCTGAGCTCACCATCAGAGCTCCAGGCTCTACCACTTTTGTTATTTTATCTGAATGTGTGTGTGTTGGATGCAGGTCTCATATCTAGGCAGCAAAGACACCGCTCTGCTTATGCTACTATGCGCTGCCTAGAGACCTTGATAGAATGAAAGGGATCTGAAAAAAGCTCTATGTAGCCTGGAACTCTATCTCTCCTTTTTGATAGACTAGTCCCAGGCTACTATATATCTATAGAGCTTATTATATGAACAAGTTGCAGACCGCTATTATTTCGCTATTTAGCGACCTTGTTCAAAGATTATTGGATGATGAACTAAGTATGGGTCTTGAATAATCCCCTACTTTCTAGTTCTGATCCCATTTCAATTCTTTGAGGTTAGTTGATGTGCAGTATTTCTCTATAAATCAGTATATCTCCTGCACATCTCCTAACTAGCCTGCATGAACACACCAACAAAAATCTGACAGAGATTATATAACCCTCTATGTCCCAATACACGATTGTGGTACTTTCTCAAAATCTGGCAGAAAGTAATTAACCCTTCGTGTCCCAAAACACGATTGTGGCACTTTCTCTTAACTATTTGTGTTCCAAAACAAGATTGTGGCACTTTTTCAAAATTTGACAGAAAGTATTTAACCCTTCGTGTCTCGAAACACGATTGTGGCACTTTCTCTCTCTCTCTCTTTCTCTTGAGTTTTTAACTCAATGAACCTGTCATATCGTATGGCCTAACTCATACAATTGCTCCTGATGAACTACCAACAATCCTAGTAGGGAAACGCGTTGAGCAGTAATTATTCCTGAGCAAGTAATCATATTTCTACGAGCAGTAATTATTCTTGAGCAGTAATCACCCTTTCACATAAAGAGAGGTCATCCATTCTTCTCTCTTGAGTTATATGAGTTGCATATTGAGCTATACTTATATTAAAGAGAGCTTACCGTTCTTTCCAAATGATATGGACTGATACTACTCTGAGCCAAATACTCGAGGTACTTTTATGGTTTCCTCAAATCATATTATTGGCTAAGTAACTATCAAATCCTGTGATCATCAACCTATCCGAATGTGACCACTTTGTTACAGACGGTCGCTACACTGATGCGTGACACTCTTCTTATAGTTTATAGGCACTGGGGCCCCACTTTAGTGACCATTGGATTGATTAATCGCAAGTGACGACTAAACTGGTGCGATCTCCATACGTTTTTTGAGCAATTTTGCTCCAGTACCAAAGTGTTCCTAGACTTATATCTGATACCCGTAATTCTACTCATTAAATTACGGACTATCTGATGCATCACTAGCGACTCTTCAGTCTCGTCTTTATCATAGCCTAGGTGGGGTGATTCTAATAACTCCATATACCCACCTAACTGTAATATTCTCTGTCTTTATGTTTGTCTTGTTCTTAGCCCAAGTCATTATTTTATGTTAGTCTTGAATAAAAGTTATATATTCATGACCATAGACAATAATGTGCTCTATGTTGCGGATTCAGTGGGAAAATAGAACATGCTGCATTCTATTTTCCTCTTATGAATTACTCAATTTTGACAACCTAATATGAGTGGAACAGCATAATTCAGTGCATTTGATTAAACCGCGTATTAGAGCGGATCGTACGCTTCCGGAATAGTACCACAAACTATACTCAAATCAAGGAATTCAACAGGGGCACTGCAGTAAAGATCATCCGCTTAACAGACAATCTCAAAGAATACTAAGGAAATAGAAGGAAAGCCTGCACTGAGTTTTTACGTGTTTTTAATTTATTTTCCATTTGTTCTTAATAAAGTTTCCATTTATTTATCATAACTTTTATGGATTTTTATATAATATTGAAGTGCGCATTTTCCTATTTCTATGCTGCTTTCTCTTCGCGTCTTCATGTATTATTTATATATAGTGTGACTTCTTCTTGTCCCATTTTTTGTGCTGCCCACTCCATTGCTTTGTTGTTTCTCTTATTGGAGCCTTATCCCTTCTTTGACTATTCAAGGTCCTCAGAGGTTCA
Source organism: Eleutherodactylus coqui (assembly GCF_035609145.1). NCBI lineage: Eukaryota > Metazoa > Chordata > Amphibia > Anura > Eleutherodactylidae > Eleutherodactylus > Eleutherodactylus coqui. The sequence goes on from NC_089845.1 coordinate 74,330,375, forward strand.
GGCTCTGCCTCCTGACTTGTTGAGATGTGCCATGGTTTAATTCAACAACCAGTATCTCACACCAAAATCAGTACTCAGCCATGACATACTTTAGATTCTACAGTCTTTCAGTGCGCTTTTGTTAACGGTATCCTGGCAGACTTTCAATTCCAATGCTAAGACTGTGGCAAAGCAATCATTAAATATTTTTTCTCAGAGTCTCTTGTGCTAATTCAGTGCAGTTTTCAATAAAGCAATCAGTCCTTTACCCAATTTAGCCACGCCGAAGCAATAAACAAGACACATAAGATTCATCTTGTTCATGACACCATTTTCTAATGTTATATTCCAGGATGGGAACGAGACTTTGGGCATATGGCTTCGTGCCCCATGATCCCCGATACTGAATATAGACCAGTGACTTCAACTATTACAAAACTACAATTACCTAGTATGCCCCGACAGTCTGCAACAGTTTTGAAACCGGTACAGCTGCAGATGGGAGAGCATTGCTATAGATCACTAATAACATACTTGGTTATTCATGTGATAGATGAGATAAAACTCATTTAATATACTATACTTAAAAATATCATTTGTACATTACTATGTAAGACATCATGCTGTGACTTAACAGAAAGATTCTACATGCAATTTTTTTTTTCGCTCAAGGGGCCAAGAATTTTCAAGTTACTCCGCAAACGCTAAGTGTAGTAATGTAAGAAAAGGTCAAGATGAAAACATGGCTATATTTTTCTTGTCTGTCAGTCAAATAGAATATGTTTTCCAGTTCCTGTTTTCTTTTAGTCCTGGCCATGACCACTGCCTAATTATTTTGGAGATCATCAGTATTGTTTGTTTTGCAGAATTACAGACATACTTCCAAAAATGCAATGTTTTCATTGCCAGCTACCATAATAATTTGGTTTCATCGCAGACACTATCAAAGTCAACGATAAAACCTTCAAACCACATTTTTAGTCTGGAACTAATTTAAATGTCTGATGTTCCTTATATTTTCAACGCTAGGTAATTATGTTTGAACCAAATGTTACTATACCATTTGTTTTATAAAACCACAAGCAAATGCATTAACCATTTAAATAAGCCGCACAACTAAAACATTATTGTGGTGTGTGGCTGAATGTAGCTTTTAGGGCTCGCTTCCACAGGCGTATGAGAGCTGCGTATCATGCACGTATTTTTCACTGCATAATACACAGTGCTAAAAGCTAATAGATTTCTAATGGGGCACTCACACCTGCATTATAAAAAATACAGCATATCCGATTTTTGTGAGTTGTACACACATAATACGCAACACCATAGAAATTACTTGCGTGAAAAATATGCATGTAATATGCAGTCCCGATATGTCCGTGTGAGCCCTAAAGAGTACTTGCACATTCAGATAAGTTTTGACATGTCATAGAGACATGTCAAAAGTTTTGATCAGTGGCGGTCCCGCTGATGATACCCCTACTGATTGCTAGAATGATGGGGCTGCAGCGCTCACCTGAGCACTGTGCCACCTCGACTATTTTCAGCTGTTTGTAGCTGCTTCCAGAAGATGAAAATGGACTCATAGAGGCGTATAGAAGCTTTCTATCGGCAATACGACTACCAGGATCTGAGTTCTCTCATATGTCAAAATTAATTAACAATGAACATCAGACAAAGAACAAGAAACATCAACTATATGAAGTCACTACTGTCCTCTTTCTGAGGGACCAATTCAGTGTTAACTTCATTTATAGTGCAAAGTAGAACAAAGAAAGGGGCAGTGTCCAATCACGTGAAACAATACCATAAGAACTTAAACTGATGGGCGCATCGACTAATACCCTTGCTGGGGTGGTTGAACGCCTACCCTCCTGTGTAAGACCATGGCAACCATCACCAAAAGAGCAGGGGAACGGTTACCTACATGTTTAAATACTGCTGTACACTTCTTTTTCTTCTAGGGGAAGAGGTCTGGGTCAAAGATTGACACCAGAGACCTCTCAAACCATGGTGGAAGGGTCTCTACACTGTTGTTCTATCTACCCCGACTGCTGTTAAAGTTGTTCAGATGAGACCTTAGATCCACCATACCAGAGTTAAATTGGCGTACACTAACAGTGCCTGCATACCACACCCAACAGATCCCCTGAAGCTTACCATCAAAGCCTGTAGAAGTGTTCTGGACCAGACAGAGAGTTTGCCCCATATTGGTAGCCTGGAGAGTGGGGAGGCACCTGCTTACAGATAAGTGTACTGCATAGAGACATTGTTTTCCCCTCAATACCTAGGAGAGGGGAGAGCTATAGCCGTAATACAACAAGAAGAATGAAGAGCCTACTAAAGATTGTGTTGTGGTGGTGGGATTACTTCTGATGATCTGTTTATTGATATGATAGGTTATAAGCAAGTGATCGCTATCAAAGGGAGGAAAATGTAGTACGAAGACATAGAAAAAGTAATATTGTAACAACTGCTATTGCTTTCTGTTATCAGGCAGAAAGCTGAGTTATTTTATAGACTTTTCTGCTATTTCTAAATGTAACTACTGCATACTAACTATTGCCTTATTAACGTCCCCTCCTCTTATGTAAAATGTAGTTAATAGAGATGAGCGAGCACCAAAATGCTCGGGTGCTCGTTACACGGGACGAAATTTTCGCGATGCTCGAGGGTTCATTTCGAGTAACGAACCCCATTGAAGTCAATGGGCGACCCGAGCATTTTTGTATATCGCCGATGCTCGCTAAGGTTTCCATTTGTGAAAATCTGGGCAATTCAAGAAAGTGATGGGAACGACAGAGCAACGGATAGGGCAGGTGAGGGGCTACATGTTGGGCTGCATCTCAAGTTCCCAGGTCCCACTATTAAGCCACAATAGCGGCAAGAGTGGGCCCCCCCTTCCCAACAATTTTTACTTCTGAAAAGCCCTCATTAGCAATGCATACCTTAGCTAAGCACCACACTACCTCCAACAAAGCACAATCACTGCCTGCATGACACTCCGCTGCCACTTCTCCTGGGTTACATGCTGCCCAACCCCCCCCCCCACACGACCCAGTGTCCACAGCGCACACCAAAGTGTCCCTGCGCAGCCTTCAGCTGCCCTCATGCCACACCACCCTCATGTCTAATTATAAGTGCGTCTGCCATGAGGAGGAACCGCAGGCACACACTGCAGAGGGTTGGCACGGCTAGGCAGCGACCCTCTTTAAAAGGGGCGGGGCGATAGCCCACAATGCTGTACAGAAGCAATGAGAAATATAATCCTGTGCCACCGCCATCAGGAGCTGCACACGTGGGCATAGCAATGGGGAACCTATGTGCCACACACTATTCATTCTGTCAAGGTGTCTGAATGCCCCAGTCAGACCGCGGTTTTTTATAAATAGTCACAGGCAGGTACAACTCTGCAATGGGAATTCCGTGTGCACCCACAGCATGGGTGGCTCCCTGGAACCCACCGGCTGTACATACATGTATCCCATTGCAGTGCCCTGGACAGCAGAGCTAACGTCAGATTAAATGCAGGTGGGCTTTGGCCCACACTGCATGCCCCAACCTGACCAGGGTTTTTAATTCATAGACACAGGCAGATACAACTCCCTATTGTGAAGTCCCTGTGGACCGACAGCATGGGTGGGTGCCAGGAAGCCACCGGCGGTACATTAATATATCCCATTGCATTGCCCATCACAGCTGAGGTAATGTCATGTTTAATGTAGGTGGGCTTCGGCCCACACTGCATGCCCCAGTCAGACTGGGGTTCTTTATAAGTAGACACAGGCAGGGACAACTCCCTATTGTGAAGTCCGTGTGGACCGACAGCATGGGAGGGTCCCAGGAAGCCACAGGCGGTACATAAATAAATCCCATTGCATTGCCCAGCACAGCTGAGGTAATGTCATGTTTAATGCAGGTGGGCTTCGGCCCACACTGCATGCCCCAGTCAGACTGGGGTTCTTTAGAAGTGGACACATGCAGTTACAACTCCGTGTGGACCGACAGCATGGGTGGGTGCCAGGAAGCCACCGGCGGTACATAAATATATCCCATTGCAGTGCCCAGCACAGCTGATGTAACGTCAGCTTGAATGCAGGTGAGCAAAAAATTAATTGGATTACACTGTAGGCGAGGACCCAAAAAAATTGGTGTACCAACAGTACTAATGTACGTCAGAAAAATTGCCCATGCCCAACCAAGAGGGCAGGTGAAACCCATTAATCGCTTTGGATAATGTGGCTTAATTTGTAACTAGGCCTGGAGGCAGCCCAGTTAAAATAAAAATTGGTTCAGGTGCAAGTTTCAACGCTTTAATGAGTATTGAAACGTATAAAAATTGTTTACAAAAATTATATGACTGAGCCTTGTGGGCCTAAGAAAAATTGCCTGTTCGGCGTGATTACATGAGGTTTCAGGAGGAGGAGCAGGAGGAGGAGGATGAATATTATACACAGATTGATGAAGCTAAAAGGTCCACGTTTTTGATGGTGATAGAGAACAATGCTTCCATCCGCGGGTGCAGCCTACGTATTGTTTAGGTATCGCTGCTGTCTGCTGGTGGAGAAGAGAAGTCTGGGGAAATCCAGGCTTTGTTCATCTTGATGAGTGTAAGCCTGTCGGCACTGTCGGTTGACAGGCGGGTACGCTTATCTGTGATGATTCCCCCAGCCGCACTAAACACCCTCTCTGACAAGACGCTAGCCGCAGGACAAGCAAGCACCTCCAGGGTATACAGCGCGAGTTCAGGCCACGTGTCCAGCTTCGACACCCGGTAGTTGTAGGGGGCAGAGGCGTCACGGAGGACGGTCGTGCGATCGGCTACGTACTCCCTCACCATCCTTTTACAGTGCTCCCGCCGACTCAGCCATGACTGGGGAGCGGTGACACAGTCTTGCTGGGGAGCCAGAAAGCTGTCAAAGGCCTTAGAGAGTGTTCCCCTGCCTGTGCTGTACATGCTGCCTGATCTCCGCGCCTCCCCTGCTACCTGGCCCTCGGAACTGCGCCTTCGGCCACTAGCGCTGTCGGATGGGAATTTTATCATCAGTTTGTCCGCCAGGGTCCTGTGGTATAGCATCACTCTCGAACCTCTTTCCTCTTCGGGTATGAGAGTGGAAAGGTTCTCCTTATACCGTGGGCCGAGCAGTGTGTACACCCAGTAATCCGTAGTGGCCAGAATGCGTGTAACGCAAGGGTCACGAGAAAGGCATAATAACATGAAGTCAGCCATGTGTGCCAGGGTACCTGTACGCAACACATGGCTGTCCTCACTAGGAAGATCACTTTCAGGATCCTCCTCCTCCTCCTCCTCAGGCCATACACGCTGAAAGGATGACAGGCAAGCAGCATGGGTACCCTCAGCAGTGGGCCAAGCTGTCTCTTCCCCCTCCTCCTCATCCTCCTCATGCTCCTTCTCCTCCTCCTCAACGCGCTGAGATATAGACAGGAGGGTGCTCTGACTATCCAGCGACATACTGTCTTCCCCGCCCCCGTTTCTGAGCGCAAAGCGTCAGCCTTTATGCTTTGCAGGGAACTTCTCAAGAGGCATAGCAGAGGAATGGTGACGCTAATGATTGCAGCATCGCAGCTCACCATCTTGGTAGACTCCTCAAAGTTTCCAAGGACCTGGCAGATGTCTGCCAACCAGGCCCACTCTTCTGTAAAGAATTGAGGAGGCTGACTCCCACTGCGCCGCCCATGTTGGAGTTGGTATTCCACTATAGCTCTATGCTGCTCATAGAGCCTGGCCAACATGTGGAGCGTAGAGTTCCACCATGTGGGCACGTCGCACAGCAGTCGGTGAACTGGCAGATGAAACCGATGTTGCAGGATGCGCAGGGTGGCAGCGTCCGTGTGGGACTTGCGGAAATGTGCGCAGAGCCGGCGCACCTTTCCGAGCAGGTCTGACAAACGTGGGTAGCTTTTCAGAAAGCGCTGAACCACCAAATTAAAGACGTGGGCCAGGCTTGGCACGTGCGTGAGGCTGCCGAGCTACAGAGCCGCCACCAGGTTATGGCCGTTGTCACACACGACCATGCCTGGTTGGAGGCTCAGCGGCGCAAGCCAGCGGTCGGTCTGCGCTGTCAGACCCTGCAGCAGTTCGTGGGCCGTGTGCCTCTTCTCTCCTAAGCTGAGTAGTTTCAGTACGGCCTGCTGACGCATGCCCACCGCTGTGCTGCCGTGTCGCGCGACACCGACTGCTGGCAACGTGCTGCTGCTGACACATCTTGATTGCGAGACAGAGATTGTGGAGGAGGAGGAGGAGGGTGGTTTAGTGGAGGAAGCATACACCGCCACAGATACCACCACCGAGCTGGGGCCCGCAATTCTGGGGGTGGGTAGGATGTGAGCGGTCCCAGGCTCTGACTCTGTCCCAGCCTCCACTAAATTCACCCAATGTGCCATCAGGGAGATATAGTGGCCCTGCCCGCCTGTTCTTGTCCACGTGTCCGTTGTTAAGTGGACCTTGGCAGTAACCGCGTTGGTGAGGGCGCGTACAATGTTGCGGGAGACGTGGTCGTGCAGGGCTGGGACGGCACATCAGGAAAAGTAGTGGCGACTGGGAACTGAGTAGCACGGGGCCGCCGCCGCCATCATACCTTTGAAAGCCTCCGTTTCCACAACCCTATATGGCAGCATCTCCAGGCTGATCAATTTGGCTATGTGCACGTTTAACGCTTGAGCGTGCGGGTGCGTGGCGGCGTACTTGCGCTCGCGCTCCAACACTTGCGCTAGCGACGGCTGGACGGTGCGCTGAGAGACATTGGTGGATGGGGCCGAGGCCAGCGGAGTTGAGGGTGTGGGTGCAGGCCAGGAGACGGTAGTGCCTGTGTCCTGAGAGGGGGGTTGGATCTCAGTGGCAGGTTGGGGCACAGGGGGAGAGGCAGCGGTGCAAACCGGAGGCGGTGAACGGCCTTCGTCCCACCTTGTGGGGTGCTTGGCCATCATATGTCTGCGCATGCTGGTGGTGGTGGCTCCCCGGCTGATCTTGGCGCGACACAGGTTGCACACCACTGTTCGTCGGTCGTCTGCACTCTCAGTGAAAAACTGCCAGACCTTTGAGCACCTCGGCCTCTGCAGGGTGGCATGGCGTGAGGGGGCGCTTTGGGAAACAGTTGGTGGATTATTCGGTCTGGCCCTGCCTCTACCCCTGGCCACTGCACTGCCTCTTGCAACCTGCCCTGCTGCTGCACTTGCCTCCCCCTCTGAAGACCTGTCCTCAGTAGGCGTAGCAAACCAGGTGGGGTCAGTCACCTCATCGTCCTGCTGCTCTTCCTCCGAACCCTCTGTGCGCTCCTCCCTCGAACTTACTCCAAGTACTACTACCTGAGTGATAGACAACTGTGTCTCATCGTCATCGTCCTCCTCACCCACTGAAAGCTCTTGAGACAGTTGCCGGAAGTCCCCAGCCTCATCCCCCGGACCCCGGGAACTTTCCAAAGGTTGGGCATCAGTCACGACAAACTCCTCCAGTGGGAGAGGATTCGGAACCATTGCTGCCCATTCTGGGCAGGGGCCCGAGAACAGTTCCTGGGAGTCTGCCTGCTCCTCAGAATGTGTCATTGTAATGGAGTGAGGAGGCTGGGAGGAAGGAGGAGCAGCAGCCAGAGGATTCAGAGTTGCAGCAGTGGACGGCGCAGAATTCTGGGTGGTCGATAGATTGCTGGATGCACTGTCTGCCATCCACGACAGGACCTGCTCACACTGCTCATTTTCTAATAAAGGTCTACCGCGTGGACCCATTAATTGTGAGATGAATGTGGGGACGCCAGAAACGTGCCTCTCTCCTAATCCCGCAGCAGTCGGCTGCGATACACCTGGATCAGGAGCTCGGCCTGTGCCCACACCCTGACTTGGGCCTCCGCGTCCTCGCCTGTGTCCACGTCCTCTAGGCCTACCCCTACCCCTCAGCATGCTGTATTACCAGTAGTGCAGAAACAGAACGCTGTAATTAAATGTGCCGCTTATTGGCCTGTGGTTGGAGGCTGACTTCGCTTACGGAACGCACAGCAGAGGCAGGAAAGAATTTTGCGCAAGCCTGCTGTAACACTTAGCTGGCTGCGTATGAATTAGGACAACTACCCCCAGCGGAGACGCAGTACAGTCAGGACGGTCACAGGCAGCCCAAATAGATTTTTTTCCCCAAATTTTTTTGGAAAAGCCCACTGCCTATATAGACTGGATATGTCTTTCACTGTCCCTGCCTCACCACCACTACTGGCCGTGGACTATGTAAAATTACTGCAGACTGTTTCACTCTGGACAGGATGACAGCGGTGATGTAAGAGGCAACGCAGAGGAAGGAAAGAATTTTGCGCAAGCCTGCTGTAACACTTAGCTGGCTGCGTATGAATTAGGACAACTACCCCCAGCAGAGACGCAGTACAGTCAGGACGGTCACAGGCAGCCCAAATAGATTTTTTTCCCAAATTTTTTTGGAAAAGCCCACTGCCTATATAAACTGGATATGTCTTTCACTGTCCCTGCCTCACCAACACTACTGGCCGTGGACTATGTAAAATTACTGCAGACTGTTTCACTCTGGACAGGATGACAGCGGTGATGTAAGAGGCAACGCAGAGGCAGGAAAGAATTTTGCGCAAGCCTGCTGTAACACTTAGCTGGATGCGTATGAATTAGGACAACTACCCCCAGCAGAGACGCAGTACAGTCAGGATGGTCACAGGTAGCCCAAATAGATTTTTTTCCCCAAATTTTTTTGGAAAAGCCCACTGCCTATATAGACTGGATATGTCTTTCACTGTCCCTGCCTCACCACCACTACTGGCCGTGGACTATGTAAAATTACTGCAGACTGTTTCACTCTGGACAGGATGACAGCGGTGATGTAAGAGGCAACGCAGAGGCAGGAAAGAATTTTGCGCAAGCCTGCTGTAACACTTAGCTGGCTGCGTATAAATTAGGACAACTACCCCCAGCAGAGACGCAGTACAGTCAGGATGGTCACAGGCAGCCCAAATAGATTTGTTTTTCCCAAATTTTTTTGGAAAAGCCCACTGCCTATATAGACTGGATATGTCTTTCACTGTCCCTGCCTCACCAACACTACTGGCCGTGGACTATGTAAAATTACTGCAGACTGTTTCACTCTGGACAGGATGACAGCGGTGATGTAAGAGGCAACGCAGAGGCAGGAAAGAATTTTGCGCAAGCCTGCTGTAACACTTAGCTGGATGCGTATGAATTAGGACAATTACCCCCAGCAGAGACGCAGTACAGTCAGGACGGTCACAGGCAGCCCAAATAGATTTTTTTTCCCAAATTTTTTTGGAAAAGCCCACTGCCTATATAGACTGGATATGTGTTTCACTGTCCTTGCCTCACCACCACTACTGGCTGTGGACTATGTAAAATTACTGCAGGACGCAATGCTCTGGACGCAATGCTCTGCACGGCCGATATACAAAAAAAAAAATAATGTGCAACACTGCAAAAAGCAGCCTCAACAGTACTGCACACAGTCAGATGTGGCCCTAAGAAGGACCGTTGGGGTTCTTGAAGCCTAAAATCAATCCTAACACTCTCCCTATAGCAGCTCCGGCATCAGCAGCACTTTCCCTGATCTCTGTCAGAATGCATCTGTGGCGAGTCGCGGGAGGGGCCGATTTATATACTCGGGTAACACCTGATCTCGCCAGCCACTCACTGCAGGGGGGTGGTATAGGGCTTGAACGTCGCAGGGGGAAGTTGTAATGCCTTCCCTGTCTTTCTATTGGCCAGAAAAGTGCGCTAACGTCTCAGAGAGGAAAGTGAAAGTAACTCGAACATCGCGTGGTGCTTGCCTCTAGTAACGAGCATCTCGAACACGCTAATACTCGAACGAGTATCAAGCTCGGACGAGTACGTTCGCTCATCTCTAGTAGTTAACTAAAATGTTTTCTCCTAAAAATACTATATATTACTGTTAGACTGTATCTAACTGACACTACTGTAATTGGATACCGAAAAGGCTCCAAGTCACATTCCCACCCTTATTCTTTGGTTGAAAATGAAAGTAGAATTCCTCTTCGTGGTCTTTGTTTAAGGTGTTAACCAATAGTTATGAAGCAGTGATTAAGCCAGCCTACTTGGTATAAAGCTGTATGAATTCCTCTGTTAACTCACTCTGGGCTTTGAAAGTAATATTTCCCAGGGTCTGTGCACACACAAATAAACTTATCCACTTTCTGAAGAGAGATTCTGGAGTGTCCTGTCTAATCTCATACTACAATTTCAATGGGGCTTCTCAGATGAGCATTTCTAACGCCGCGCTAATCGAATGCTGTCTGTTCTATTTTAGTGCATTCAGCAAGTTTGTAGTGCTGCACAGGCAGTGTGCCATCTGTACCAATCTGCCTGTTAAATTTCCCATAGCAGTACTGCATGGCCTGTAAGCCTATTACAATAAAATGACCCCATTGTTAAAACAAATATAGTATTCAGAATCCTGTTTAACAAGGAATGGATGGAGTTTTGCATTCTTTTTAGTCATGCATCTTACTACAGGATTTTCCTATTAAAGTTTTTTTTTTACAATTGAATCTCTCCATAGAATTGAATAATTGACAAAAAGATGATTTGATTTTATTCCATATAATGTAGTTTGCCCCAACAGTTTACAGTCGTCTGAAACTTACAGATGAGTTATCTGTACATAAACATTTATACTACATCTGTATCTTATTTGTCCAGAGTTGAAAGTACAAAAACAGATTACTAAGTACCAGTAGTATCTTGGATCTGCACATGTGGGGTGGCTGGAGGCATTTGGCATCGAGAACAAAAGTGGTTTTTAAAGTTTATAAACTAGAAATGCATAGTTGCAGAAGAATAAAGACTTAAATAATCCAATCCTGTGCGATAGATAAATCCAAGAAAATTCTAAGTAAATGCCCAAATACGGTTACACTAGGAAATCGGTATCACAAGGCATTTGTTTCCAAGAATGTTAATGAGACTTGCCCAGTGCGAATGCAGAACAATATAAAATTGTCATTGAAATTGATCTTTATCGATCATGCCATGATAAAAAAAACTTTTGCTGTCTGCAGCATGATCTATAAATGTAAGCAAATTTTCAAACCACCGATGGTTGGTCATTGGACATGCCAGACATGGGCCGAGATTAGCAAGCTTGGTTAGGGATGAGACGATAAAGGAGGAGATTTAATTTGCAAAAGAGAAATCAAAGAGGCTCCTAAGACCGTGGACTCGATACCCACCTCTCTATTTAAAAAAGATGTCCACTAATGTTTGATTTTGTCCAAAATTGCTGCGAGAAAATAACGTTTAATGCCAGTAGCTTATTACATAGGGCTTAGCTAAAGTGGAAAATTTAATTTTAGCATGATTGCCGCTCCAAATGAAATTGTTAGGAATAGCATGTAGTTTAGTGAAGACGGAGTTTTGGATAGAAATTGCTACTGTTCTAAAAAATGTAGAGAATGCATTTCAAAACCATCATTTCAATCACTGCTATCCTTCCTGCCCATAAAATAAAAGGCTTACAGAAGTTACTTAAGAGTTCTAGAATTTAGTTAAGCATGGGCAAATAATTTTTGGTGAATGTATAGGAACTTTGGCTTGTTAAATGATTACCTAGATAACGTATAGAATGGTCATTCCATTCATACGGGAAGGATTTAATTATAACTGTAAATAAAGGGGAAATGCACCCAGATGAAAAAATCTGTGCAGATGGTGCTGCATATAAACACAAGATCTCACATTTAATGGGACCAGAGAAAGGTAGCCTACACAACCCTAGTGAATCTGATCAAACGCCTTTTCTGCATTTAGGGCTAGAAATAAAGAAGGTATACGACCAAGTTCAGCAGTCTTAATGAGATTTAGGAACTGGCAGATTCCCTTGTGAGCCTGTCTTTGTGGAACAAAACCTACCTAACCTTCAGCAACCAACGTTGAAAGAAAAGAAAAGAGTCGGATGCTTAGGATCTTAACATGAATTTTTACATTAGTATTCAATAGGAAAATAAGATAAAAATTAGCTGTGAAAGTAGTTTCTTTGGCATGTTTGGGTACAGTTACAATAAGGGTCTCTAACATTTCTGAGGAAAAAGAACCCTTATTCTATGCCTCATTAAGCACCGCTTTTGGATACTGACTTCTTGCTGCTGTTTCTTTTACTGAACTTTTTCCTTTTTCTCTCCCTCTCTCTCTCTTCTCTACAAACTCCTCTGAACAACTTGGCTTGGTACTCACACTTTAGGTGTTCTCCTTCCCACCACACATACTTCTGAGTAAAGATGTTCCCCTGGTTCCTTCGTTGTCTCTTTCTCAGGCTCTCCTGGACTAGACTTAATAACCGTGCCCACTCTCTATCTTTCATACCTTCTACCTAAACCAATCCTAGGCAAAGGGAAAGCTATGTATCCAATCCTTGAACTATCTAAGAGTCAATGACAGGTATAAGAGCAGGTTAGGGTGTCTTTACCTGAGTAATGCAAGGTTTACTTGCAAGAATACTTAATTTGCACATTTAAATCTATATATGTACTCTTCCCTTCTATTACAGTCTTATATACTCCTGATTACATAAGTGACTAGTAAATTGCTGTAGTGCCCAACTATGGGTCACTACAGATGTATAAATAATCAAAAAATGCTGTGCTGTCTTAATGGCAGACAGATAGTGGTGAACACAAAGCATAAGGAAAGACCTCTCAATATTACAAAAACAAAAGTAACAGAAGAACCAATAAAAAAATTGAAAAGCAATATAATAGTGTTTACCTAGTCTCCTTCGCACTAAAGGTGAATAATAATTTGGGGTTATTAACCTATCTAAACATCATGAATAGCTTGTTAATGCAAATAAAGTATTTAAGTCAGAAAAGATTTGAAAAGTACAAAAAGATATCATTAAAGTACTTATAAGTTAGATATGATGACCATTCTAGCAAGCAGAGGACCGCTCTTGTGTAATCCTAGGTGGGGGCCTACTTGTTGAAGGAGGTGCAGCTTGATCAACATGAATGTCCCACTTCTTCAGTAGGGACAGTCTGTCTTGTTTTTAAGTTTTCCAATATAAAATGTGGTGCATTAAATGGTACCATTAAAAAAACTCATTCTTCCCACAGAAAACAAGCCCTTATTAAGGCCATGTTGATGGAAACATAGAAAGTTGAAGCTGTTGGAACGTGAAAACGAAAAAACGAAGACAAAAACCAGTAAAATGGCTGGTAGGTAAAGGGTTAATAATTGACTATATTCAAACAATAACAGCAGATTTGGTATTTCAGTACTACATTAACACCAATATCCATAATATTTAGAATAAGTCTATAAAATGTAAAAGTTTTCATCTTCTAAAAGTTTGTGATGTGTAAGCAAAAATGATATAGATAAGTCTTTATTATGTTGCTATTAAGCCATTAATGTACGTTGTTTTCATTGACAAGTAATTCAAAGTTCCTTATCAGTTTGCTGAGTTTGCTTTGTTCATTGGTTAACAAATTGGCACAGCATGAAAAAATCTCCTTATCGAACAAAGATAACAGTTTTTGATGTATTGTCATTTGAGCAACTCAATTTATGCTAAGTATCAGAGCTACCTTAGAACTGTGCTGGGAACATTAAAGTACATTTTGCGGTTTTAAAGTTTTACAGCACAGACTGCATAATCTTTTTATAATTGGCAAATGCACAAACTTGTCATGTAATTAAAAAGAATACCCTTAGGATGTTTGCAACCATTGTCAAATAATCATATTTGTATTACAGAAGCACATTAATTCGTCTATTATACTTCTTGCCCTACTCATTTGTTATTACTATTGTTCTCTGAATGTCTTAATTTAATGAGCAAGATAATTCTAACTGGAGTGCCAAGGTATGAAACCTAAGGATCACCAGCTGTTGTTAAATACGGGTGAGTTTAAACTACAAAAGAAGCATATGGTGAAATGAGAATCATCAAATAAGTTGAAAGGCAAAATTTTAACAAAGGTACTCATTTTTGGACACTCTCAGCATGCTAAGGGACATATAAAAAGATAATGAAGAAGCTTGATGGTTGCCTACATATGGCTGATGGTCAAAGACTTGTTTCAAAACTGTATATATTTCATATACTGCGTCCTTAATTAAGGATATTAACGTAATGCCCAAATATACTTTCATTAAAAAAAAACAAAAAAACGATTTAACTGGATTCTGTAATTTAAAAAAATAATTACTGTATATACTCAGAAATAAGCCACTGCGAGTATAAACCGAGGCACCTAATTTTACCACAAAAAACTGGGAAAACTAGGTGCCTCGGGTATAAGCCTAGGTAGACTAGGTAAAAAAAACACAATACTCACTTCCCAGCTGGCGTCTGTGTCCCTGATGCAATGGTCTCCCCAGCGGTGCGGCAAGCTGCTATGTAATTCTCCCCGCTCTCATCTCTCTGCTCGGCTTTTAATTCCCCTGCCATCAGCAAGAAAGCACTGTGATTGGATTGAGCGCCAGCCAATCACAGCCAGAGCTCGATGAACCAATCACAGCCATTCAGTGATGTCAGTAACACACATCTAATTTGCTTAGATATGGTGTAAGAGACAATACATTTTTTATTAGAATTTACAATCCACCAATTCACGGGGGATGTATGTTTTTCATATAATTCAATTCACCTATCAAAAGCAGATGCATATTTTATTATGATTCCCAGTTCACAGTGCATTCGACGCGTTTCCCTATTAATGTCTTGACACTATTTATCTATGACTAGTGTCTAGGTATTCATCTCCCCAAGTTGCTGCAGTTGTTTTTGGACTGTCAGTGATTAGAAATTTCTATTGCTCTTGAGAATATCCCAGTAATTATTTAGGATTTTTCTCACTTGTGTATTACCTGTATAAAATGACCCTATAACTCATAGTTTGGAGGACTTGTTTCTGTATCTAGGTGTTAGTAAGTCAGGTCTTTTTTGTTTACTCGCATATACTCTTGCTTGTTTGACAATCATCTACATGTTGGAGTACATCCATGGAATTTCTGATATACAATGGTAATGCAAGGACGAATGGTCTCAAGATCTTGTCGATATACACACTTACATTTTGCGTTAAATTATTAATGCCAGAGACGATAGGTCTTCCTTTTTTTTTAAAACAAAAAACTCTTTTAAATTGGCATTTAAGAAGAACATACATGAGCACGTCATAACAATTACAGAAAATCGTGGTCACAAAATACACATTTTGAGTACAGTAGTGGCTTCGCCATTAGATATCCACGTAAACTTTCCAGTTCAATGTTTACAGTGTATAAAGCTTTACCTTACTCATGCTTATATCTTCCATTTTTTTATTTCTCCCCACTATACCCCCTCCCTCCCCTAATCCTCCAACAATCTTAATACCATATTGTAAAAACAGTAACATATAACTGTAACATTTAAGCTCATTCGCAGTTATTCCCCCTAGCAACTATCTGCCCCCCCCCCCCGGTCCTATCTTCTAATCTTAAGGATTCCTAGTTGATTTATGTTATTCTGGCTATAGTACCACATAGTGTTAGTGAATTGGGTCATACACTCCTTGATTTCCTGAGGGTTCAGAAATTTTTCTAAAAATTCTGTCCACTTTTTGAAAAATATTGAGGCTTAGGACTCTACTTAGGTCTTCCTTTTAATGGATTCGTTCCTTTGTGCACTTTAGGTAAGGCATAGAATGTTGCAATCCTGGATATTAGAAGTGTCATAAATTTATATTCGGTTTTGTAGATACATCCTGAATCTCAGGCTCCTACAAGTAGCTGTTGAAGTTCTGTAGCAAAAGGTGCAGTTGGATCACTGCTAAGGGTTGCATAACTGCATTTGTCCTTGAGTAATTGCATACACATATCTATATACTGGTCCCTGTCTAAAGCTACAACATTTCTCCCTTTGTCCGAGGGTTTTATTACAATACTATCATTAGACTGCAATGCTCCTAGAGAGGCCAATTCAGATTTTGTCATATTGGAACAGCCCCTTCTGGTTGGTTTTAGAGCCTTTCGGTCCCTTAGGACCAGCATTTCAAATATGTCTAGTTCAGGACAGCGCAAAGGTGGAGGATTAGATGTATTTGGAAGACAGAGATCAGTAAAAGGGCTGATTGGTGAGAGACCTTGCGAGTCATCCTCCAGACCTTGAAGGGTTACAAATGCTTGTATATCATCAACTGAGAGACCAAGTTCTGAGGCTAAGTTTTTATCTCTAATGGAGAAAAATTTCTTCCATTTAACTTTGCAAATGAAGAAGGAGATGTCTTTCTCCCAGACGAATGAATTGTTGCGTGTTGTTGGGACGAAGGACAGCCCCCTCTCCAATACACTAGTCTCTCCATCACTAAGTTAATACTTGGACAAATTAATGATGCACATCCTGTCATTAGTGGCATTGAGAGACTCTTGGAATTACGGGTTTTTATATAATCCAGCACTTTCTAATGGGGGGAGGGGTGACTCCCTGCGGCCCCTCAAAAAATATTGGGAAATAGGTTGACCTCAAAACCCTTCCGTTGGTTGTCTGCCCCTTCCTCTGCTCTGTTATTGTGGCTGACCGTGATTGTGTCTAGCAGGGTAGGGAGCTCGCTTTTGTCTCTGTCCCTCTCCCTCTGACTGTTCAAACTCTGAGGAGCTTAAGTCTGTATATAAAGATCCTATTCTCACGGAAATCCTGCAGGTCCCATAGGAACAACGTGCGTTTTCTTTCTTTTAGTTGTTGTGTATATCTATCAATGTTGTCCTGCAAGGTTTTTTCAGGGTCACTAGAGAAAATTTTAGTCTGCTCTATAAGTTACTCAAGTGTTTTTTGATTTTTAAGTAAGGTTGCCTTCTCTTCATCAAAGATTAGTCTGATTAGTCTCAGAAAAGCCTCAGTAGATTTGGTCTCCCACTTCTTCATGAATTCTGCATTTCTACACCTTATTGGCTGGAGTAGAGGGTAACGAAGGCCGCAAGATACAATTTTGAACTCCTCATATTTTTGTAAACCCTCTACTTCCCACCAGTTCCTTGTGTATTTTTTAGATTGTTGAGTAAGCTTTTTAAAACAGCTACGTATATTGTTGTTTTGAGATTGGGGACAGAAACCTTCCTCTAAAAAATACGGAATTGGCCTGGGTAAGCCACTCAGTTGTAATAATATTCAGCCAATATCACCAGAATTTAAACCTGAGTAATGTTAAGCTGTGACTTAGACTAGCTATTAGGCTTTATACAGATTTTCATTACAATTTATCATACATCATTGGACCATTTGGCTATGGTTCTCTATGGTTCTCTAAGCCTAGGTGATGTATGATAGGTAGTAGCTCAACAGGACGGGGCAGGATAGACAAAGACCTGTCAGACCTGCTATAATATCAGTAGAAAATTGAGATTAGACTAAAGAGCTTCACTATGTTAAGGGATCATGTTTATGAATCACTAGTAATGAGATCGCCATTGATCACATGATCAGAGATCTATTAGTGCAACGCTATACTCTGTGAAGTATTCCCATGAGTATACATCTAAAAGGAATAACTTTCACATATGATACGCAGCAACTTGGGGAGATAAATACTTAGACACTAGTCATAGATAAATAGTGTCTAATAATACAGTGAGACATAATATCCGCTTCAATTTACTATCACTTACAGGTTCGCAAATTCCTGATGAACCATCACATTGATGGGGAAATGCGTCGAATGCACTGTGAACTGGGAATCATAATAAAATACACATCTGCTTTTGGTAGGTGAATTGAATTATATGAAAAACATACATCCCCCGTAAATTGGTGGATTGTAAATTCCAACAAAAAACGTACTGTCTCTTACACCATATCGAAGCAAATTACATCTGTGTTACAGACACACAATCAGGAATTCTGGAATATTAGATAGGAAAATAGAGCTTAACTGAATTATATAGACTCTCTCTGCCTCTGTGAGAAGATTTTCAAATGGGAAGGAGGATATGTAATGTATCAGTCTTGGCTAGAATTTACTCAGAAATACACTGGAAGTGTCACTTTTGCCCTATCTCTACTCGTTTAGGTTAAGTGAGGCCAAAGTTAGTAAATTGTGTCTGACATCCCTCGCCTTTTTTAATTGATGGATCACTAAAAGAGAACCATCTAGAACTATCTTATGGCTTACATTATAGTCCAGTTTGCATCAATCCAAAGATGACGATCATGGCATTCAAATAAACACACTGAGCATGTAAGACTACGCAACCAGGGACCAAAAAAAGCATTCTTTTAATCATCATAGCCACAATAAAAAGCTACAGCACACACAACAGCTGTATATTTAGCATTGTAGACAAACAAGAGCAAAACATTCCAACCTGCACTCAGCAACACAATATACACAAAGGGGCAGATTTACTATTCAAAATGCAACAGATTTACCATTCAGCAGAGCTATTGTGATAAACTGGTGCCTTTTAAGACTGTCTAGTCTACATGTGCACTGCTGTGAGATTAAAGGCTCATTTACACGCAAAGACAATCTTTCAAACGATTGAAAGATTGACAGTTCTAGCTATCATTTTGCAAAGAGTGCTAATGGAGCTTCATTTGCATGTAAAAGAGCCTCTGGGAGTTGCTAGCAGAACACAGAAAGTGGTCTGAGCTCTGTAATCAGCTCCTTTGTGCTCGCACAGGCTGCCAGCTGAATACAATGTAATCAGCCGCTCCTGTGCAGAACACAGCACGCGGTTTGTGTTATCTACTCTCAGGCTGAATGATGGATTTTAAGCTCACCGTAAAGTCATTGTTCAGCTGAAGAATGAATGATGGTAGAATTTACACACAACAATTATCGCTCATATACCATCGTTTGAATGAAGTTTGAGCGATAATTGTTCCGTGTAAATGGGGCTTTAGGCATCCTGCACACGAATGGGTCAGATTCCGCATGCGGGAGCCTGTAGCGGAATCCGATCCTGTGTCCGGGCAGCGGCCCCACATACCTGACTTTTCTTTTTCCCTCCACTGTAAGGCCTTAGTCAGACGGGCGTTTTTAGCCGCGATTTGCGCATGCGCATGCGTCCGGCGATTTTATAAAACCATTGCTTTGCAATGGTATCGGACACATGAGCGCTTTTTATGCGCTCGTCCGATAAATTATAGAACAGAAATCGCAGATCGCACCTATCTGCGATCTGCGATTCCTGTTCTCTTCTCTATGTGTGCCCAATGGGGCCGGCGGCAGCAGCGCCGACCCCATTGAGAACATATAGAAGACAAATCATTCTTCTCTGCCACAGCTGTAACAGCTGTGACAGAGAAGAACGATGTTTGCCCATTGAATTCAATGGAGCCGGCAATACAGCCGCTCCATTGAAAGCAATGGGCTGCCGGCGTGCGCGGGGTGAATTGTCGGGAAGGGCTTAAATATATAAGCCCTTCCCTGCAATTCATCCTAAAATGTGTTAAAATAAAAAAAAATTGTATACTCACCTTTCCGCTGCAGCCGGAGTCCAGCCGCGGCCGCTGTCAGTTCTCCTGAACTGCTTCTCGGCACTATTCAGCCGGCGGGGCTTTAAAATCCCCACCTGCTGAATGATCTGCCTCTGATTGGTCACAGCCCTGACCAATCAGAGGCAGGTTTCACTCACACACCCATTCATGAATTCATGAATGGGTGAGTGACTGCTGCCTCTCAGCGCTGAGCCAATCAGGGGCAGGTCTGACTCACATCCATTCATGAATTCATGAATGGGTGTGAGTGAGACATGCCTCTGATTGGCTCAGCGCTGAGCCAATCAGGGGGCAGGTCTGACTCACACCCCCTTCACACCCACTGCAGGACGGCCGCGCGGAGCTCCAGCTGCCGGGAGAAGGTGAGTATATATATATTTTTTTATTTTTACACATTTTAGGATGAATTGCAGGGAAGGGCTTATATATTTAAGCCCTTCCCGACAATTCATCCCGGGCTCGCCCGCAGCGCATTGCTTTAAATGGAGCCGGCTCTATTGCCGTCTCCATTGAATGCAATGCGCTGGACAACTCCGGCCCGTTTCTAATGAAACGCGGCTAGGAGCAGATTTTCGGGCGATTTGCGGGCGACTTGCGCGCACCGGTCACGCGATTTGCGGATGCGCATCCGTCATGCGATCCGCAAATCGCGTGAAAAAACGCCAGTGTGACTAAGGCCTCAGACATATGCAGTGCAGATTTTTTTTTAGAATGTTTGTTTTTCCTGCACTTGATAAAGACTACCTTTAGTCGAAATGTTGCCTGTACTTGTTTGTGAGATATGGAGCAATAAAATTTCAATATTTTAACTTAAAACCCTTAATGGATGCTGCGACTTCCTTCACTTTGACGTTTAACCCAGGGACTGGAGGTCCACAGTCCCACTGGTGGCTTGGCATATACTCATCTGATACCTCTGCGCTTCTGCTCTTTCTTTTGGTGTGCTGCGGGACTTTACTTTGGATAACGTTGTTTTTCCTGCGCTGTCGCTAGGCGATGACGCAGGTACTTGTGACCAATCCCCAATGTCAATTGCATACGGACCAGGGGTCGGAAGGCTGCTATTGAATTCAATGGAAGCTGTCTGTGTGGACACCGCACAAAAATAGAGCATGCTGCGATTTTTCCTCTGTTCGCGGAAATCATAATTGATTTCCGCGAGTGTGCAAGAAGAAGCAAATTTTCCATAGTATGCTATGAAAGGCATTTGCTGTGGATCCGCGGTGCAGATGCTGATCGCAGATTCCTCAATGCAAATCCCTGCAGGCGGCCTAAATGTCCTTCATTCAAACGCCATTAAATGGTTCTGACAGACACAGGGGCTAGAAACAATGTTGCCACTTGACCTTAGATGGCAGACAAAGACACAGTTGGAGATGTTTGTGCTTGTCGAACAATCAGACAATCCTCTCTGCTGGTGGTTTGTCGAGAGTGTCCTGAGCCCGCTTGCCTTTTGTGCGTGCCCTCACACATCCACTGGTCCCAATACCTCCTAACAGTCTGGTCAGAATGGCCCACGTGGCAAGCAATTTGTCGATACGAACATCCAGCTTCTCACATTCCAATAACCCCCCTCCAATAATGGCCAAGGGTGGAACCACTTTTAGGGCTTCAGGTGGCAAGACCGTTCATCTAATCATGCCATAACTCTAATCATTTGTATATCTGCCTGAGATGTAACTGCATGCCGAGTTTTGCAGCAAAATAACAACTACTTCTAGGTGCTTGATTTATGTGTCTGTATACAGATATGTCCAAGAACATTATGTGATATCACTTACCTCTTTACCGTTATATATTATTGGACATTATGGAGCTAAATCAGCATGTACACACTAAAAACTATTTAGAAATTTGACTACAATATTCTTTTATGAAAACTGGCAAGAAAGTATGTGGATGATACAAATCCCAAGATAACTAATTCCAGACAGGAAATACTTAGCATTCTTTTAATTATGTGTTACAACTCTTCAACATAGAGCTAGGCAAACTAATTAGTGTAACACCTATGAAATCTTCTATTTCAGTAGCACTTACATGTTACAATACAGACTAATGGTTCTTAGATTCAGAACAATATGATACCAAGTGCATTAGTAAGTTTATGCTTAGCGTGATCACAGTTTGACAATCTTTTCAAATTATTAATGACTTGGGCATAATTGAATAAATGTCTGCCTCCAGTCAAAAACTGAAAATCCAGCTCTTGGCCAGACTCCTGGAGTTCTGGTTGTCTCCAAAGTTTAATTAACCTGAACTTGGCTGTTCTGGAGTTTCCTATTATCCTCTGCTATCATGCATCGAAATCCTGAGGTGGCTATGACAATGTTACAGCGTTGTCATAAGCCATTGAATAGTTTGTATAGGACATGTTCCAACTGTCACTACTGGCAGTTACGGATACTATGACTATTAAATACATAGACAGTCTTCTCACCAATACGGGAAGTAATTAACAACTTGCATCCTGTATTTACGATGGCATGGGAATAAAGCCCAGGACCGAGCACCGTATATTTACAGCGTTTGGTCCTTATCAGATTAAACAAAGCACATATAGTAGTTACATTTTGTCATGCATCTTTTCAAAATATTGTACTTAAATGGGTTGTCCGAGTTGTAGCTCCTCAGTAAAAACCCTTCTCCATGCAGTAACATAACAGTTAGGCTTTTACTCATCTCTCCCGGCTCCCACTGCTGCAGGACTCCCCTCGGATGTCACATTTACAGGGCTCCCCAGCCTATGTTCGGGATGTCACAGGTGGTTCAACCAAAGGCAGAGTTTAACGTTCGATCGCTGATCTGTGTCTTTGGCTGCAATGTCTGTGATACCCCATTAACTGGGCGAAACTGCAGCCAGTAAATAAACACCTGAATGGAGGACTGAACAGTGCTGCA
Organism: Eleutherodactylus coqui; assembly: GCF_035609145.1. Lineage (NCBI taxonomy): Eukaryota > Metazoa > Chordata > Amphibia > Anura > Eleutherodactylidae > Eleutherodactylus > Eleutherodactylus coqui. The sequence continues at coordinate 74,352,726 of NC_089845.1, forward strand.
GGACACACCCAGAACAGGGAGAAGTGAGTATAAGCCTATTTGTTTTGCTAGTACATGCGGAAGGGCTTTTACTGAGAAGCTACATCTCGGACAACCCCTTTAAGACCTATCTGAGTGATTGAGACTGAAGATAAGGCTCTGCTCACATCTGCTCCAGAGGCTCCATTCCTGTTATGGGATCTGTTCAGCGATGTTCATAAGGGAGCAGAAAAACTGAATTCTTAACGCTAATGTGAACTTAAAGGGGTTGTCCCGCGCCGAAACGGGTTTTTTTTTTTTTTTAAAACCCCCCCCCCCCGTTCGGCGCGAGACAACCCCGATGCAGGGGTTAAAAAAACAACCCGCACAGCGCTTACCTGAATTCCGGCGGTCTTCATACTCACCTGCTGAAGATGGCCACCGGGATCCTCTGTCTCCATGGACCGCAGGGCTTCTGTGCGGTCCATTGCCGATTCCAGCCTCCTGATTGGCTGGAATCGGCACGTGACAGGGCGGAGCTACACGGAGCTACACGGAGCCCCATTCAGAAAAGAAGAAGACCCGGACTGCGCAAGCGCGGCTAATTTGGCCATCGCAGGGCGAAAATTAGTCGGCTCCATGGGAACGAGGACGCCAGCAACGGAGCAGGTAAGTATAAAACTTTTTATAACTTCTGTATGGCTCATAATTAATGCACAATGTACATTACAAAGTGCATTAATATGGCCATACAGAAGTGTATAGACCCACTTGCTGCCGCGGGACAACCCCTTTAAGCCTATGGACTCTTACCCCCTGGTGATAGGTTTTCTAGCGATGCGAGAGTGAGTGAAAATGCATGATTATGAAACCAATGATTTTCAATGGTTTCATTTCTAATTTGCAAGGTGTTCACTCAAGCCTCGCTGTGATACAAAAAAGCTGCGATATAGCCCATTGGAATTGAAATCAATGGGAGAAGATCGCCTTGGAATCCCGCATAGAGAGGAGAGAGGGGTGGCAGAGCTACAGGGGATCTCTTACATATCTCCCCATATTTGGAGAGATAGGGGGCACAGGTAAAGGGCTTTCCCAGGGTTTCCCCGAGAGCAGGGCTAGAGAGGGGTGGGACTAGAGTGATTCTTATAGTGATTTAATCTCTGGCCAAGAGAGGGAGCGGGGCTAGTGGGGCTAGAGGAGGCAGGGCTTATGGTGATTCAATCTAAGGCAAAGAGAGGGTGCGTGGCTAGCGGGATCCTCTCGCTAGTCCCACCCCCTCTCTTTGCTAGAGAAGAATCACTATGAGAATCCCTCTAGCCCAGCCTCACCCTAGCCCCACCCCCATGCCCTCTTGGGGAAACCCTGGGAAAGCCATTTAGCCATGCCCCCTATCTCTCCAAAGGTACTGTTGTATCTTGTCTCCATCAGAATAATGGGTGGAGACATGCTTTGGCAGTGCTGAGTTGAAGGACACACCCCCAGCAGCTGATTGGCTGCCACAGATGTGCCCTCTTGAGCTGGACCTCCTGCCTCATCCTCCCGGGCCCCACACACATATGCCGCTGGAAGTGGGGCCGGCCCTGCAGGGAGAATGGGGAGAGTGACAGCTTTGCCAGTGGCAAAGTACCGATGACCCAGCACAGTAGGGCCATTAACAGCGTGGTTTGGAGGCAGCTCAGTGTGGACAGCATGGGACTATCTGAGAGAGGGGAGATGTGGGGGGGGGCTGGTTTTTTATGGCTCCTTGTCTTCCGCTCTCCCGATAAGCTGATAGGGCCATGTCCTTCCACTCAGGACTGCCAAAGCATGTCTCCACTCATTATTCTGGTGGAGACAAGATACAACAGTACCCTCTCCAAATATGGAGAGATATGTAAGAGATCCCCTGTAGCTCCACCCCCCTCTCTGTCCTTGCTATGAGAGATTCCAAGGCTGTTTTGCGATCTTCTCCCAATGATTTCAATGGGGCCCTGGCCACATTGAAAACAATGGGCAATATTGCAGCTTTTTGTATCGCAGCGAAGCTTGAGTGAACACATTGCAAATGAGAATGAAACCATTGAAAATCAGTGGTTTCATAATTATGCGTTTTCGCTCACTATTGCATCACTAGAAAACCTATCATAAGTGGATAAAAGCTTTAAGAGCGTACTTCTAGCTATGTCTGTGCTAGTTGCTCCAACGATGTGCTTACTGTAGTTTGCTTTCTGTCTAATCAGCTCCATCTTCAGAGCTGTGAACAAAATGTGGCTAAAAGCACATTCTCCCCAACTTTTTAAGACTCGCCATCAGCAGATTTATCATTTATACATTTTCACACAAATTTAATTAGTGTGGAAGTCACATGTGCATAACAGTGCAAGACACATGCTGTTGTAACAATGTGAGACACTTACCCTCTTAGCACTGCCAGCCACAGGGCAGGAGACCCCTTTGCACTATTTTGCAAACAGGGAGGACAAGTACAGGTTAATGGACAGTAACTAAACTAATACACAAATGTGTTCTCTATACACTTCAAATAATATTTGACTTCATATAATCAAGGTTTACTGTTGAAGGGGTTGCCTGACTTAACTATTTATATAGTTTTGTGCCCCCCGTTTTCAAAACTTTATAAAAACAACGTCATGTGGGCTACCAATGCAGACGCCCTGGCAGGTTTATAGGATGATCCTGATGATGTCCCCGGTCGGAGCCTCCTATTGGCTGCAGCAGCCATGAAGATAAAAAGCAGAAGCAAACAGAAGACTGTAGGTTGGGAGGTAAGTATTGTTGTTTATTTTAAAATATATGATTCATCACGCCAATGTGTTTTTTTTTTTGAAAACCTCTTTCAGATAAAGGGGCAGTTTGATAACATTGAAATAACAATTTGATAAATGGGCGGTACTTTTATTTATCACTTACGCCTTATGTCCACGGGGACAGATATGCAGCGGGTCAGCCGCACGCGTGATCTGCGCCCCATAGGGATGCATTGGACACCTGCAGGTATTTGAATACCTGCAGATGTAATTTTTTTCCTTGAGGCGCGGATAAACACGCGCAGCATGCTCCATTTTAGTGCGGGTCTCCCGCAAGGACGGCTCCCGCAGGCTTCTATTGCAGCCTATGGAAGCCGCCCAGATCCGCGGCACACCCAGAGCTGAATTCCTGCTCTCCGGCGTGGGAGAGCAGGAGTTAAAAAAAAATTGAGTAAGTTGAGTGCACGGCGCATGCACACGGCACGCTGCTGGCGTGCCAAGCACATCCGCCGGGCCGCAGAAAGAAGAGCCGGCCGCGACGGAGGAAAGGTCCGCAGCATTCGGACCGGTAAGTAATTCTTCTTTTTAGACCTCATGTCCGCGGGAAATGAGGGATCCGCTGCGGGATTCTGCATGAAGAATCCGTGGCAGGCCTGATTTTCCCTGTGGACATGAGGCCTTGGAGCCTTGTGTGGTGCAGAGTGTTAAGGCAGCAGAAATGCAATCCTAAGCACTCATGACCTGAAGGTTGCAAGCTCAATCCCCACATGAATCAGGTAACTGGTTCAAGGTTGACCCATCCTTCTGAGGTCGGTAAAATGAGTACCCAGCTTGGAGGGTGGTAATAAATAAATTACCTGAAAACACTGTGCAATAAGTTGGGACTTATACAAATAGCACAATTTATTTAACACTTGTTAAAACATTTGTTAATCTACTTCAGGTAAAACCTGGAGTTTATGTTTGCTATAATTTGTGCCAGTTTCTGGCAAAGATTCTAATTAATTTGACAAGCCATGGAGGTACCCTCCTTCCAAGTCCCACATAACTTTTACAAAAGTGTCAGGGGTGTCAAAAAAATTGCAAATTTTTGTGCCAGCACCACTTGTATAAAAATATGCAAATCTTTTGCATCACAATTCTGGTGTAAGCACTATTATAAATTCAATCATAAGGGACCAACTCTATCTATCTATCTATCTATCTATCTATCTATCTACATGTATGCTTGCACAGGGCTGGACATGAAGAAAGATGTAATATTTACATATAGCCCTGCATATAACCTAATAAAGTGCTCACAAAAAGAATTTTTTTATGTATTCACTCAGCACAAGGCAGCTGTACTTTAGCCAATATGCTTATAACAGTAAAATTGAACTACGTCATTGCTGCTGTGATAAAACTAGAACTCCAAGCAAGACAAAGATCAACTGTAGTAACAAAGTAAACACTGTAAGTGGGTGAAGTATTGTCATTACTACTTCATTCTTATATTTAGAAGGGAAAATCTCTGCTGCAATTAAAGGTTGTTATTCCACTATTCATTCAACAGGTGGCACTATAACAGCATGTTATACACTGAAAACAGGATCCAAATAACCAGGATGTACTTAAGCCCACTATGATATTGTAACTGTTATAATTTACAGTATAATATACATTTGGTAAATTACACTTTTAACAAGCAAAATAATTACAGGTAATTTCCAAGTAACGACAGGCAACAACTGTACTAATTATTTAAGAAAGTCAACATTTCAAAGCCATAACTCTACTGACAACTTAAAGTCCGGCACACCTGAGCGTGCTGTAAAACGCTGCAAACATAACGCAGCCTTTTACCGCACTATGAGCCGTCCTGTTGCCGTGTATAGCAGCAATTTTTCATGCACATGACAGCGTATCTGCTCACTCACTTAGCGACGCTGCATATAGACAACTTTCATTGACTCCACTCACCACGTATTATACGCGAGCACATCGGGCATAATATGCTATTAGGCCTTGGTCAGATGGCTTTTTTCACACGCTGCGCACGCAAAATGAATGCTTCTAAAACAACCAATGGGTTCCTATAGAAGCGTTCATATGCGCGGAAGTAGGGGTGTAAAATACTGCGCACCTAAGATAGAACCTGCACTATCTTTGGTGTGCGACGGGCAGGAGTTTCCATTGACTCCTATGGGAGTGTATGGAAACTCCTGTGCACGGAATAGCTTCCCCGATGCTTACAGCGGGACATTTAAAAGGTGCTTCTGGCCAGAAGCACCTTCTAAATGTCCCTCTGTAAGCAGCGGGGCATTCCTCCTGTTCCCCTGCTGGGCAATTCCCCAGCAGAAGGGGCCAGTAGGAGACTCCCACCACCTCTCTCAGCAAGGGAGAGAGAGAGGGAAGGGGTTACAGGGCTAGAACGAGAGCGCGAAGGAGGGGGCAGGGCTAGACAGATCACCCTCTAGCCCTGCCCCCTATGGTTTGCTGTAGGGATTCTCTGTGAAAATCCCTAAAGCCCCGCCCAGTCTTTTCAGCACCGCTCACTCGCTCTCCTCTATGAAGATATCCTTTGGGATTTCCCCATAGCAGGGAGATTTAGCAGAGCTATGAGGGATCTCCCCAGAGTAGGGAGAGTGAACAGAACTATGGGAGATTTCCCCATAGCAAGGAACATAGAGCAGAGCAATTGGGGATTAACCCTTCATGGCGCTCCATCTCTCCGTGCTGTGGGGAAACCCCACCATAGCTCCGCTCACTCTCCCTGCTTTGGGTAAATCTCGAAGCCCTGCGGGGCTTCTTCTCCCTCTTCCTGGAGCAGCTGCGTTTCTCCAAGTGCAGCAGCTCCAGTGAAGGGCAATGTTTCATGTGATGCGTATATAAAACATTGCCCGTTCATGCGTTTTCAGCACATGCGAGCGGTGCATGTTTTTGCACCTATAGGTGCACACAAAACATGATTGCCAGACCAAGGCCTTAAGTTACTCTCGTGTGAATCTGCCCTAATGCAAGGTGACTGTTGTTATGCTGCATAGCAACTTTGTAACAATAGTAACAAAATATGGATATAATTTATCACAGATTCTCAGACATTGTATGAAGTAACCTAAAGACATAAATAGTACAAATTCTATATATTAGAACATAATATCATTACTTTTGGCAGTAGCAGCACAATATTTTCTTTTTTCACAAAGTTGGCATCAAATGGAAAAAAACAGTAAGACTCAATTCATACCCCATCTAAGATCTCCATCAAACATATATGTCAGGAGTATTGCCTTACATATACCTCCAAAGTCAGCCTGCAACACATGCTAATGTATAGGAGTACAGTGGCATAAGATGCCCATTGACTCTCTAACTCCCACTGTACTTTTTTCTCTGAATACTTCTGTAGGTTTTGCTTTCCCATACTATTAAAAAAGTTATACTGACATGTACCAGCCGGACAGAGGCCAAAAGGACATTATTTTGGCCTTCTTTGGGTGAATGGAAACCTATGGCACTCCACCTGCCACTGTATAGTGCCTTCATGTGGATATACCATACTTCCCCTTATTTTCTCAAGTATTCACACAAGGAAAAAAGTCTGTGTCTCATTGTAAAATTGGAAGTATAGTATGGAACCACAGATTTCTATGAATGTTTGTGAGCCCTGTGATACAGTTTCATAATGGTCGATTTATAGTTTCTCATTTTTAGCTACTCCAAGTTTTGTTTCTTTTTACAGGAATAATGGGGTTTTCTTATGGTGCCAGTATATTTTATGTAGGGTAAAATAGCCAGAAATATGAAAATAATAAAATGCTTTTTCTTTTACTGTAGCTAGTTCATAGGCAATCTCTCACCAGACTAACCCCTTTAATGAAAAGCATTTAAGGATGCTTGTAGTAAAGTGCTTCAGTAAAGCCATGTATTTCCTCTTGACCAATCAGGCCAAGAGAAACCATAATTAACAGGTAGAGCATGATTTTTAACGGTGCCCCAAACAGGCATTAATACCACCCATTAAAGCACAGCAAAAGTCAGTGGGCATGAAATGCTTGTGGGCTAGTGTGTGTGTGTAGGTCCTGAAGGTGGTGGGTTGGAAACAGAAAAAGTAGGAAAGCATAAAGATCTGAACAACTTTGACAGGGGCCAAATTGTGATGGCCAGATAGCTGGGTCAGAGTATTTCCCCAACAGCAGGTCTTGTGGGGTGTCACAATGCCCAAGGCTCATTGATACATGTGGGGAGTGAAGGCTAGCCCATACAGTCTGATCCCACAGAAGAACTACTGTACAGAAAGTGTTGAAAAAAGTAATGACAGCTATGAGAAAGATGTCAGATCGCAGAACACATTGCTGATTGCTGTGTATGTGGCCACATAGCCACAAACTGGTCAGAGTGCCCATAATGACCCCTGTCCGCAGCCAAAAGCATCTACAATTCACACATAAGCATCAGAACTGCAGCATGGAGCAATGAAAGAAGGTGAAAAGGTCTAATAACTCACATTTTCGTTTACATCAGGTTGATGGCTCAAGATAAGTGTTGCTAGCCCTGGGGAAGACATGGCACCAGGATGCACTATGGAAGGAAGGCAAGTCAGCTGAGGGGGTGTGATGCTCTGGGCAATGTTCTGCCGGGAAACCTTGAATCCTGGTATTCATGTGCATGCTGCTCTTAACACGTGACACCTCCCTAAACATTGCTGCACACCAAGTACATCCCAGCATGGTGAAGGTATTTCCTAATGGCTGTGGCCTCTCTCAGTAGGATAATCTGCCGTCACACTACAAAAACTGTTTGGACACCAAATTCTCCAGTCCCTCCAAACTCTCTCAATCTGATTCAGCATCTCACAGCATGTGAGAGTAGGCAAAGCCTTAATACAGGCAAAGGGCCCATTCAAACAAGTGTAGAGATTTTGGTCAGCTGTGCCAGGGCAACAGCACGACCGAAAATCGCGTGAATGGGCGCGGGAGCTAGTGTACTAAGCAATGGGTGGGGGCAGGAGCTTAGCATTGCAAACAGCCGGCAAGTGGCAGAGAGAAGGAGGGAAGGGGGTGGAGGTGTAGCAGACATGCTGCTAAACTCCCACCCACCTCCCTTTTCCGGCAGCTACTATAGGCTTCCATAGGAATCTATGAGAGCCGTCGCCGTATTCTGGGCTGGAAGATAGTTCCTGAATAGAGATGAGCGAATCTACTCGTTTCGAGTAATTACTTGATCGAGCACCGCGATTTTCGAGTACTTCAGTACTCGGTTGAAAAGATTCGGGGGGGGGGCGGGGGGAGGCGTGGCGGCGCGGGGCGTAGCAGCGGGGAACAGGGTGGAGCCCTCTCTCTCTCCCTCCCCCCCCACTCCCCGCTGCAACCCCCCACTCACCCACGGCGCCCCCCGAATCTTTTCGCCCGAGTACGGAAGTACTCGAAAATCGCAGTGCTCGGGCGAAAAAGGGGCGTGGCCGAGTACGCTCGCTCATCTCTATTCCTGATCTATCTTTCCTGGCTGACGTAAAAGTGCCCGGCCAAAATGCGCTCGTATGCGGTCTGGCGCTTTTACGCCGTGGGAACGAGCCCATCTGTACTAATGCATTTTAAACCAATGCATTACCTGGGCAGCGTATATTGGCCGGGCGTGAAAGCACGACCGATATACGCTCATGTGAATAAAGGGTGGATATTTCAAGGAGTTGAAAATGTGAATTTATTTCCAAATTCCAAGGGTCAGATGGGAGATTGAAGTATTGATATTTTGATATTATATGTGCTGTTATTAATGAAGTCATCAGGGGTGTATTGATAAAATGTAGATCAGCTCAAAAATGTGCTCCCTTTAATAATAACAGTGAAAGAATATATGGATAGGTCATCAGTTAAAAAAAAAAACAGGCAACCCTTTTAATACATGAATAAACTGTACAGCATTTGCATTACTTTTTCAAATATATATTCCTTTCTTTCACTCATTTCCATTGAAACTTCATTGGAATTATTAGAAGTTCCCTATATAATTATCAGTTAGAAATACGCATGAATGACTTGAATACACTGTTGCAAATTAATTATTTCTCTACAATGTGCACATAAAACCCCACAAGCTTACCAGGAAAAAGATATGGTTCACCTTAAAAACCTGAAACTGTATAGGAAAACCACACCAATTTAAGGTACAATGCATGCAATTTTGACTGTGTGGCATAGTACTGGCTCATGTAAATACACCCTTAGGATTTATTTACACGGGCGTATATCGGCCGCTGTTTTTGCTGTCGTCCAATATACTCTACCATCTGATGCATTGGATTCCAATGCATCAGATCACACAGGCACATTCCCGCAGCGTCAAAGCACCCGGCCGGACAATATAGCGCTGGGCACTTTTACGCAGGGCAGCAAAGATAGTTCTGGAACTATCTTTCTGCCCGGAATATGTCGGCCGCTGCATAGACTCCTATGGGAGCCAATGACAGTTGCCAAAGAAGAGAGGTGGGAGGGAGTTTAGCAGCGTGACTGCTAAATTACCTCCCTCTCTCTCCTCCTCTCTCCTCTCCTCTGGCTGTTTGCAATGGGAGGAGGTGGGACGGGTGCGGTGCTAAGCCCTCCCTGCTCCCATTGCAAACAGCCGGGGAGGGGGAGAGAGGAAGAGGAAAGGTGTGTGGAGGCTGGGGAGAGGGCGGGAGCTGATCTCTACCCCATCCCACCCCCTCCCATTGCAAACAACCAGAGGGGAGAAGAGAGGAGGTGAGTTGGCGAGGGGAAAAGAAAGGGGAAGACAGTTTAGCAGAGCTAAGCTAAGTTGTCTCTCTCCGGCCAAAGGCATTGCTAACTCATATACCTTCATAAATGGTTACTGATTTTTCAAACAGCTTGTGTTACTATGATGGCCGACTAGCAAAGGTGCAAATCACTTTATTTTTGTGCTGAAAAATTACTCTAAAATGCTGGCCACCAGAGGTCTCCCTTCCTTTAATTTGCTGTCCACTGCCTGTTGTCACATGAAGTCCATTTCTAACAACAGAGGTAACAAAACGGATAACAGGTAGTCAAGGAGGGGGGTGACTCATGAAGGAGGAAAGAGATGAAGGTGTTGGCTTGAAGTCTATAAATGGGGAAAGAGGAGGGAGAGAGACTCACACAGACATCCTGCTGCAGCTGATGGTGAGTAATTTACTGTTCCACAGGTACTGAAATCACATCTAGACTGCTCAGTACTGCTGTACACTGTCCTCCTTGATGATATTATGTTTTTGTGCTAGAGAGTTAGAGAATAAGAAATCCAGTTTTTTTTCCCATATCCACTGTAAAGAAGACAGCATAATAGCCAGACTCCTTCCACCAGCTCATAGACAAATGAAAATTAGATTACAGTGTGCACAGGGGAAAAATATTGCTACACACAAGATACAAGTCATATGATGTTAAAAAATAAAGCTATACCTCATGTACACACACAAAATTGCTTATTCTGAAAAGTTATCTGAAATGTTAGGAACACTTTAATTGTTGATTTTAATGTTCTTTCAACTAATTACAGGAATGGAGTCTACTGCAAGAGATCACATTAGCCACATGTCTACATCCTAATTGGTCCATGGCAGACCCAAAAACGTGTCCGAGAAGTCTCTTTATCAAGTGCTATCAAACACTGACTCTGACTGTTTCTGTATAGACTATATATATATATATATATATATATTTTTTTTTTTTTTAATGACAGAGCTTTAAAGGGGTTGTCCCGAGGCAGCAAGTGGGTCTGTACACTTCTGCATGGCCATAATAATGCACTTTGTAATGTACATTGTGCATTAATTATGAGCCATGCAGAAGTTATAAAAAGTTTTATACTTACCTGTTCCGTTGCTGGCGTCCTCGTCTCCATGGTGCCGACTAATTTTCGCCCTCCGATGGCCAAATTAGCCGCGCTTGCGCAGTCCGGGTCTTCTGCAGTCTTCTATGGGGCTCCGTGTAGCTCCGTGTAGCTCCGCCCCGTCACGTGCCGATTCCAGCCAATCAGGAGGCTGGAATCGGCAGTGGACCGCACAGAAGAGCTGCGGTCCACGGAGGAAGAGGCCATCTTCAGCGGTGAGTAGAGAAGTCACCGGAGCGCGGGGATTCAGGTAAGCGCTCCGGTGAGCTTTCTTTACCTCCCTGCATCGGGGTTGTCTCGCGCCGAACGGGGGGGGGGTTGAAAAAAAAAAAAACCCGTTTCGGCGCGGGACAACCCCTTTAAGAGCTCATTCACCCCAACATCAGAGGTTCCATTCAGAATTTCCATTGCTAAATTCCATTTAAAAACAGTACAAAAGAGCACAGTATGCCGTAATATTTTGTCCTGTAAAAAGCTCGAAGCCCCATTATAGTCAATGGGGTCTGTTCGGTTCTGTCATAGGTCAGATCTTTTGAGCCAGGGGGTGCCATTTTCCTGCTGCCCAAATGGAGCAGAAAAAAGGGAACCGCTGACTGCTGAGTTTAGCTACAGATGTAGGAAACATTAATGTGATATTTCATATGATGCATTGTTGATAACTCACTGTAGGTGGCATTCTTCTCACTGCGCGGGGCACTGTATGGCTGGCTCCATTACCTGGTCTTCTGTAATTCTCTGTTATATTTGCATAGTGACTGTCTCTGGAACGGCGACACTATGCCTTTCTGTAATGGGGACACTATATGGGGACATCTTTGTGGCCGATGATCTTGAAATTCTGGAGCTGTCTGTTTTATGGAGACACAGCAGTTGTGACTATCTTGAATCAACTAGCCACAAATTAGTTATTTAGATCAGGGCTTATTTAAAATGTTCTATATTGTGCTGAATCTACCTATTCCCTCATACAGTTTCCCTAAACTAAGTGGGTAAATATTTATAACGCAGGCATATTACTACCACTATGAATAAGGTAGGATATACTGTACCTACTCAGTAAATAGCTCTAACTAGTCCATTTCCTATAAACACACATAAATAATTCAGCCTTCCTTTTAAATTCAAATCTGCAAATTGTTCAAAAATTGCACAAGGCCTATGAAATCATTGTACTAAAACTACTCTTAGCAGTTCTTAATGCAGTTAAGTATCTATTACCATTACATCTATGAAGTAGACGAAACATGCACTTGATAAATATATCACTTCCCAGGGTCAGCAGTGATTTTTGATGATGAAATGCGTTATCCTAATATATGAATCAAATAAATCACAATTATTGTACATTATAGTTAAATTCTACATCATGTCTTATGTTCAGGATATGAAGCCCTAGCATATGCCACTCTATACCATACAGTGGCATATGTCATCCATAGGCTCCCAGTGTGAAAAAAACAAGTTTCACTACGTTCATCTAAACTGTATGGCAGATGGTAAATAGGATACTCTTTTGGTATTCACTGAGTCTTATAGGAATCTGTTCAGTTTATGCGTCAGAAATACCGAATGTGATGGTAACAAAGCCATAATCTGTTTACTTCTTTTTTCTTCTGAAAGGCTTTTTCTTTAACTTGCACTAAAAAATAATTTACTTAGGAGCTGAAAATTCAGATTTGTTTGCAATTTCATAAGGTAAACTCTAGAGCATTACATACAAGGAATTTAGTATTCATGCAACTCATTGGATTTAAAAAAATATACACTTGTTGTCAAAAAGAGTAGTCAGAATTCAATTAAACTTTCAATATGTAATTGTAATATTGATATAAGTAAGTAATTACAATATCAGAGGGAAAGGATAATCTATTGCGGAAGACTGAACACTTGAAGGGAGGCTCTAGTATCCTGTTGGGCCGCCTCTAGCTTGGATACAAAATGTAGGGGTCATGGAGGCATTCGGGTCTAGTAGGGTATCCTGCAGTATATCAGTGCATACTTGCTGTAATTGATCCTCTAGGTCATGCACACTTTAGGCTGTCAAAGTTGGCGTCCCAGATGGACTCATACATATTTCATTGGTGGCAGGCCACAAAAGTTTGATAATGTCGTGGAGGCTTTCCTGTGACACCCTTTCTGTGTGAGGCTGAGCATTATCCTGCTGCCTCTTGGAAGCCCTACTGTAAGAGGAATACATGGCTGCAGGATGTCTGGAATATATTGCTGAGCTGTCATTGTCCTTCGTACTACTAGGGGTGACCGTTTGTCGTATGTGAGGGTCCCTAGACCATCACACCAGCAGTGGGGGAAGTGTGCCACTTCACAGCAGAGGCAGATTTGATGTGCTCACCCCTAGATCTCCAGACAGGAACACTGCCATTGTCAGTGCCCAAACTAAACCTGGATTGAGCACTGAAGACTAGAGATGAGCAAGCATACTCAGCCACGCCCCTTTTTCGCCTGAGCACCGCGATTTTCGAGTACTTCCGTACTCGGGTGAAAAGATTCGGGGGGCGCCGTGGGTGAGTGAGGGGTTGCAGCGGGGAGTGGGGGGGGGGGAGGGAGAGAGAGAGGGCTCCCCCCTGTTCCCTGCTGCTACCCCCCGCTCTGCCACGCCTCCCCGGCCCCCGGCACCGCCCGAATCTTTTCACCCGAGTACGGAAGTACTCTAAAATCGCGGTGCTCGATCGAATAATTACTCAAAACGAGTAGGTTCGCTCATCTCTACTGAAGACAACTCGGTTCCACTCTGTAGCAGTCCAATTTCAACATCCATGACACCACTGCTAACAGAGGCGACGATAGGTGGGTGTCAGAGACAGCACATGTGATGGGTGCTGTGAGACCAAATGTCCTTCAGCCAAGATCCTGGAAATGGTTCCGACAGACAGAGGGGCCTGTAATGATGGTGCTACCAGTCTCTGGATGGAGGAAAACAAAACAATTGGAGCTGCTTGTGCTTATGAACAAATCAGAAAATCCTCTCTACTGGTGGTCTATTGGGGCGTCTTGAGCTCGGTCACCATATGTGTGTGCCCTCACACATCCACTGGTCCCAACATCTCCTAACAGTCTGGTCAGAACGGCCCAGGTGACGGGCAATTCGTCAATACGACCATCCAGCTTCGCGCATTCCATTAATGCGTCCCTTTCAAACTCTGTTAACTGGGAGAAATCTCTTAGATTACATTGCAGAGGCGTCTAGTGATCTACACAAACAGAAAAAGAGGTCACTACACACAAGTAGCCACCGAGAGCCTTTTATAGGCCAAGGGTGGAACCACTTCCAGGGTCTCAGGTGACAAGACTGTTCATCTAATCACACCACAACTCTATTCATTTACATATCTACCTGAGACATATGGTAACTGTGTACCAAGTTTTGCAGCAAAAGGTGCTTTATTTTTTTTTTGCAATGAGCGTATATCTTGCAGATGCCTGTAACCCACAGAAGTGTCAGCCTAGCCTCCTTTAAAGAGCTAAGAATGTGTGAATCACAGTTCTATGTTTTAATTTGGGTGTATTCACACATTGCAGTCATATAGAGGGTTTGGTACAATTTTGTGAAATGATGGGAAAAGACACAATTGGCATGCAACATGTAAAACATACCCTCAAAGTATGCCTCCAGTTAGGCCATAACATAGCTAAATACTGGATATATTCATTTTGCATAATTCTCTAATATAGCACTGTACCATAGTTTGAGCATTTTAACCCCTTAGTGACGGCCCCATCGTCTTTTTACGTCCTGCCATTGCAAATGTCGTTTTTTTTCCATTTTACTCCACTTAGAATTTTTTAAAAGTTTTTCAGTACATTATATGATACAATAAATAGTACCATTGAAAAATAAAACTCGTCCCACAAAAAACAAGCCTTCATACATTGATGTCGATGGATAACTAAAGGAGTTACGATTTTTTAAAAGGGAGGAGGAAAAACGAAAATAGAAAAAAGCAAAAAAGCTCCGTCACTAAGGGGTTAAACCCAGAGCAGGGCAAACCTAATTGCCTGCAGAAACGGTCACAATACTAGACTTTATATGAGTCAATTGTTTACCTATTTGTCACAGACCTGACTATAATAAATTAGTCTGCAATTGTCACTGGCCTGTAGTGTGACTGCAAGCTATGATCTGCAAGGCTTACGTTTTTGCTATTTGAACCACATCTGCTTGCTGTTGATGACAGAATAGTAGGAATTACTCATGCAATTAACTAATATTTTAGCAAACCTGCAAATTCCTGATATCTAGGTATATGCTGTCAGCCAGATATAATAGGATTCTTTGATGGTTGAAGGCAGAAGGAATGTGATTGTTGGCTGATCACTTTTCTGTCGGCACCTTGTGCACACTGAAACGTTGCAGCAGAGGTAATCACTCCATCACAGTGCATACAGCCGTTCTGAACAGTTTTAATTCAGTGTGACTTTTTCCAAGAGGTAGAAAGAGATCCAGCAAGCTGCCCTGGAGCGCTTGGATTTTGATTAAATAATTTTTCACATTTTTCATTACAGGTTACACAGAAGCATTTTCTGACAAAACCATGATATAGGAGTGTTGAGGCATAATTCTATGGCTCATGTGGTGAAAATTTTTAGATGATGTTCTTTCTCTAGCTAGGCATACTGTAGTAATATGTATTGCGGTCTAATCAGTGATAGAGTTACATAGTAAGGGCGAGCACCCACTGGCGTTTGCGTTTTCCGCGGGAAAAAACGCAGCGTTTTACGCCGCGTTTCCTGCGTTTTCGCGGCGTTTTCGCGGCTTTTCCGTTAATTTCCATTGACTTTCATGGGTGCATTAGGAGAAAAATAAGGACACATATGCAACTGACAGTTCCTATGTTAAAAATGCAAACGCAACGCAAAAAAAACGCCAGTGGACAGGAACACATGTTATCTCTATGCCTGTGCAGGAAAAACGCAAAACGCAAAACGCAGGTAAAAAAACGCCAGTGGGTGCTCGCCCTAAGGGTGCCCACCCACTAGCGTTTTTTTTACTGCGAAATTCGCAGTGTTTTTTTTTTCTGCAGGGGTCTTTGGGCTATGGGACATGCAAAGCTAAAATCGCGATCGCGCAAAATCGCGATATCGCGGTAAATCGCGATTTTGCGCGATCGCGATTTTTACATTACAAGTCCCATAGACCCCCTGCAGAAAAAAAAACCTGCGAATTTCGCAGTGAAAAAAAACGCTAGTGGGTGGGCACCCTTATAAGGAACACATGTTAAACCCAGTAGACCCACATAAATAACCACACAAACAATGCTGCATTGAAAGTCAAGATATTGCAGGACCCTACACAATAAGGGCTTATTAACACGAGCGTATATCGCCCGGCATTTTCATCGCTGACCGATATACGCTTCCATCTGAGCATTCCCCCCTCCCCCCTCACTGGCTTTCTGCTTCTCTCCTCCCCTCCAAGCGGTTTGCAATGGGAGTGGGCGGAACGGGGCAGAACTAAGCTCCCGCCCCTTGTCCATAGTCAGCAATGGGAGTGGGCGGGATAGAGCGGCGCTTAGCTCTGCCCCGTCCCCTCTTATTGCAAATGCCTGAGTGGAAGAGAGAGACAGAGGGCCAGTGAGGAAGAGGAAGGGGGGGAACTGCTTACATGGAAGCGTATATCGGCCGGCCGTGAAAACACTGGCCGATATACGCTGGTGTAAATAAACTCTAAGTGCTTATTCACACGGTCGTATTTGCTTTGCATATTATGTAATACGTAGGGAATAGAATCCATTGACTTTAATGGATTCATTCACATGAGTTTATATTGCATGCACATTTAGTTTGCGCAAAGAAACATGCAGCATGTTCTATTTTCGTGCATATTGCGTAGGAAAATGGCACATATTAAACTTAATTGCCTGTTTAAATCAATGGGAGCATGCTTGCAATTTTTTTGCACACACAAATGAGCAGGACACGAGCGTGCAACAAATACACTAAAATATGCACACCCATGCAAAAGGCAGCGCCTATCATTCAAGTATGCAGCACAAATGCACACATAAATACACTTACACCCATGTGGAGCCAGCTTAAGTCATGTCACGACTGCCCCTAGCCTGCCTCTGGGCAGCCACTGGTTATCGCAGGCAACCTTACTTGGCTGTCCGGGTTTATCTCAACAAGGAGCTTCCACAAAGACTTTGTCTCGTAACTTATTACTTGCAACTCTGCCATAAAACCTATGATTAGCTTGCCATGGCCTGTACCCAATGTGTCCAGTAGTGCAAAGAGCTGCAATCTTGCCTTACAACAGACATATACTCCTAACAACCTGACCCAATGGGCTAGAGAGTCAGACTTTCTGTTCTCCGTGAGAACAAATAAAATCACTGCTAACACTTACTCTGTTGTGCCTTAACCCCCCATGCTGGCCCATCATCAATCCTCTCTCCTAAGAACTTGTCTCCTTTCTTTCTGCCATTAAAAATTCCATTGTCCATAAAATACACCCCAAAACCTTGGCACAACCAGTCATGAAACCAATGGCCTTTTCTGCCTCCTTGACCCACTACTTTCTTATCCTCTTCCCTAAAAACATCCATCCTCCCCTTGTGAGCCATATGCACCCCCATAGCTTGTCACAGTATAGCTGGCTACTCCTCCCACTTCCGAGTTGCAATCTCACCTGTTTGGAGGGTCTTATAGACCTTCTAACGAATAAGAGAGCAGCAAGTGTAACATCTCTGGGTTTATTTAGAGCGCTGAGTAAACGGTAAACCATAGCATATATTTGATTTTAGTGGATAAATATTGCCTATGCATACTATGGGTTGAGGTTGCACATTTTTGCAAATTGTAGACTACCAGTGGTTTATTAAGATACTAAGATTAATTCAAGCTTCCTAAGAAAGTGGAGATTGATTTGGTTTATGTATTAGTGCATTGCTTGGATGCAAGCTTACATGAACAACTCTCTTGTATAAAGATGCATTTGGATAAACCTTTGCAAAACTGTCTATGACACGTGTCAAACTCAAGGCCCGTGGGTTGAATTCGGCCCTCCATGTTATTTTATGTGGTCCACGATGAGGTTCGGACACAGAAAGACCTGCTCTCTCCACTTTCTCTGGAGGATGCAGCCAGCATTTGGCAGAGGAGGTGGCGCAAACACAGAAGCAGGTGCCATCTTGGATTCTGAGCTCGGGCGCATACCTCCATATGACTCTGTTCAGCAATTCATAGATGGTGACACAGCTCTGACCCAAGCACCCTAGCCACCTACAAGGTAGAAAGCCCAGTGCTAAGGAGGCGGAAGCGGAGAAACTCCATCATAGTGCATAGAGCTCCATAGCATTTAAGGAGGGGTTACACTTAGTGCTCATTCACACGGGCGGATGCAGTTTCAGTCCATAGAGTATGCAGCATTTTCCTACCAAATCTACATATTCACTGTGCATTTGGACATCCTTGCGGGTTTTTTTGCACACGTATTTACTGCATTTTTCACGTGGGCAGAAAAAGGTTTCATAGATTCCTTCTAAATTCATGCGTAAATACGCAGTGAATACACATTCATGATATGTATTCACTGCATATTTACACAATCCTATTGACTTTAATGCGTCATTTTGGTCTGTAATACGAACCAAAATAGGACATACTGTGATTCTTTTTCACGCACATGAAAAATGCATGCCTGAATACCCCAATGCGAATAAATTGTGTTTACACTGTCTATATTAAGCGCGTAAAACGTAGCGCCAATATGCCCTTGTCAATGAGCCTTTATAAATGGTCCTTTTGAAGGCAATGATAATGCTGATTTGGCCTTTGCTGAAAATGAGTGTTGACACTCTTGGTCTATGGTATGTTTCTCTCCTTGCAAAATCTCTCCATATTGCTGACTTCAAGGAAGATGCCAAACCTCCGCCCGCTTCTCTACCTGATTGGGCAGCATTTCCATGTTTAAATTTCCCATTGGTTGTTGGATGTGCTCGTATAAGGCAGGGTCAGCAAAGTTTCATTGAGGTGGTGGTGTGTGTCAGAGAGGAGCCTGTGTAGCTTGATCAGTGCAGTGTCTTGAGGAGTGGCTCTGGCATTCCAAAAACCCAGCACAGTTCTACAGTGACACTGCAGCATCCCTTGGAGCCTTGAGAGCAGTCACAAGCTTCTGGACCACAATGATACACAACAGCTTCTAGGATGAATTATCTTAACGTTTTGCCACTTAGCAGTGGGTCCTCCTGGGGATAAAAGATGGACAACATCTGATGCACCTGTGACTTGGGACCCATAGCTTTTTCTGGACTGTAAGGAGTTCAAATATTCAACGGACACAAATAAGAACAGACCTATGAATTTAGGACTATTTATAACATTTTGCTTTGTAATGGGAAAACATGGTTACTCCTTTCACTGAACAGAGCAAGAAAACCTGGTCAAAGCAAGAAAGGCTAAAGGGACATAACCACAAAGACCTTAGTCTGCCTGGGTGTTAATGTCCTGGCGATGCAAGGACACTGCTTATAGCTTGCTCCAAAGCAATGCTGAAAGGCGTTAGCTGTGCCCTTGGCTGGACATAAAGGTTATGGGAATTTAATAGCTGGCACTCAGTGCTTTTTGCTTTCATTTGATCTTGCAAATAGTTTTAGTCTAAGAAGTCCTTGAAGTGATGGCATCACAAGTCGTGTGTGGACTCATCTTCCGATTACTTCTCCCGCTTTGCCTTGTTGTTGGTGAGTAATATACTATATACCCATAACATATGGAATTTTTTTAGCTTTTCCTAGGGTTTCCTTGGGTAGTGCGGTACCCTACCGAAAGATGAAAACATGGCGCTTATCTACTCAGGAATATACTGTGGACCAAATTATGCAAAAAACCACTCTCTGTGCTCGACGCTGTATATTATGTTAGTAATATGTACATATGTAGCAGACTGAATGTCCTGTATCTGTCTCTTCTGTAAGCTTCCCTTCTGTCTGTTCCAAAAATGATCAAATGAGTTAACAAAATCAGCTAATAATGGGGAATAAATAATTAGTAACACATTAAGACCTACCAAGGCGCATTACTTGTACTCCTAAGATATATTATTATACTTGATGAATATTTTATATTCTGCTCATAAACTATTCTATAGTGTTGGAAGAAGTTTCTGGGGTAGCATGCAGTAGTGAGAGCACACTGGGCTGCTGGAGGAGAAGGAGTTACAAGTTTGGAGGTGGGAACTCTTTATACCCTGACAGACTGGGAGGAAAAGGGTCAGGCCAGCAGAGGCTAGAGGCACGGTGGCGCACACTGCAGCTCCTGCGCCCTCCGCACCGCTAGCTCGCCTGTTCCCATGCTGCATGTGGCCGGCGGAGTGAGGCTGCTGCCACTACGTGCAGTCTCTGGACTAGTCGCCCTGACTGCAGGATGCTGGAGAGGAGTGCGGGGGGACATGCTGCTCACTGACCCGCTGCTGAGTGCCCCCATGCCTTGGCTGGACTGAGGGAACTTACTAGCTGGCGACGACTTCTACTTCTCTTCATCGTGGTCACTTGTATTAAACGTCCCAGAAGCGATGGCATCAGAGACGGTGTGCGGGCTGGTGTTCAGGCTACTGCTGCCGGTCTGCCTGCTTGTGGGTGAGTGCTGCTATACCCTATATATGCCTGGGGTACCTATAGAGATATATGCCGTAGCCCTATCCTGTGTGCCGTCCTCATTCACACACTTTGGAGAGACTTTTAGCAACAATGTTGCAGGATTTGTGTAGTCGGGACACCTCCTAGCACGGTACAGGAGGCTTTCTGACGAGTCACAACTGTGCAAGAAATATCCCGATATAGTCCTCACTCACGACAGATACAGGACTGCCACTTTTTTTACACATAAAACATGATAAAAAAAACATTTTCTGGTCCATCTCTGCGCTGTGCAGTATGGAGCAGCTGATGAGGTGAAGCCAGCAGATAGCGGAGTGCTAGTGGGACTGTACGTGCCTGCTGCTGTCACCGGGGCTGTGGAGGCTACACCGGGGAGAGGCCGTCTCCTTAGTAGTTATCTGCCCCAAATCATCACCTCCATTCACTGCTCCTGAGTAATGGCTTAGTGCTGGACGGAGCAGATATGGCTCCAGCAGGCGGCCTCCCCGGGTCAGGGCTCTGAGAGCAGCAGCTCCACAGGCTCAACCTGAGGTATGCTGTATATAGTCAGCATATGGCTGAGGGGAACTTTAACTAGCTGGTCACAGATGTGTATATATATATACAGTGAGGTACATTCTGGTCAGTTTTAGCTATTCACTCACAGATGTGTCTTCATATGTATATAACATACCTTTGTGAGTGAAAAGCTGAAATTAACCAAAATTTACCTCACAAACATACATATATATGTATGAACACACATTTGTGAGTGAATAGCTAAAATTAACCAAAATTTACCTCACAAATATACATATATATGTATATAACACACCTTTGTGAGTGAATAGCTAAAATTAACCAAAATTTACCTCACAAATGTGTATATATACATATGGACACAGATCTGTGACTGAAAAGCAAAAATTGACCAAAATTTACCTCACAAACATACATATATATGTATGAACACACATTTGTGAGTGAAAAGCTAAAATTGACCGAAATTTACCTCACAAATGTGTATATATACACATGAGCACACATTTGTGAGTGAAAAGCTAAAATTGACCAAAATTTACCTCACAAATATACATATATATGTATGAACACACATTTGTGAGTAAAAAGCTGAAATTGACCAAACTTTACCTCACAAATGTATATATATGTACATAAGAACACACATCTGTGAGTCAAATGCTAAAATTGACTAAAATTTACCTCACAAATGTGTATATATATGTATGAACACACATTTGTGAGAGAAAAGCTAAAATTAACCTAAATGTACCTCACAAATATACATATATACATATGAGCACACATCTGTGAGTGAAAAGCTAAAAATGACCACAATGTACCTCACCAGTATATGACTACACATCTGTCAGTGAATAGCTGACATTGAGCCCCACGTCCCTCAGCCATGTAATGAACGAGGATGCTGCTGACGAGCCTATTCCCAATTAATACTTGGCGTCATACGTTTTGGAAGGTGCTACCGTATTTACGTGAAACTACAGTCGAATGTTCGGCGCGTCGGATGAACAGTGACCAGAACTCTTCACGCTTCTATTTTTAAAGATTGTAAAGTGCCATTTCCCACCACCATTATGATTTCCTCTGCCCAGTGGGTAAAGCATCTCTCCCAGGTGATACGACCTAAGCTTATAGGCTCGAGTACCTTTGCTGTGGGAGTCATTGTAGACGACGTAACAACTTTTTACCACCGTTTACAGACTGTAAAAAGTGAATAAATGGATCCAGACAAGTGATTAGCAGTTATTCTCAGGGACATTAATATTTCAGAAACACTCTCAATTGTTCGAGGACGTTCACACAGTAATGTTTCTGTAGCCTCCACACAATGGAAAGCTATGGAATATTCAGTAGAGGCTTGTGTAATTGCTTTTCTTGTTTTATAGTGGAACACCACTCCAAATAATGATCTGCTCAGTCATTTCTCAAATTATACTTGACTGAATTACCATTTCCTCCGTATCCTCAGAATATGGGAAAATACATTTCTGTCCTAACACAACGGGCTGGTTTAGTTTTCTGCAATAAAATGTTTTAAATAGAGATGATTTAATTAGTGCGCTGAGAAGGCATGTGTTGGTTATCTACAGCCCAGTTCATCAAGGTCAAACTACTGTATTCAGGCTTTGTTGATCCAGAGGAAATAAAAAAACCCACATCCCCGTGCGGTATATGCTTATGGCTACGTTCACATGTGGCAGATTAAATGCAGAGATTCCTGTAACCAAACAATACATTCCATACATCTGACTGTGGTTTTTGTGCTGTGGTACATGCAAGCATCATGCGGATGAAGGGAAGAGTCAAAACAATTTCTGCAACTAACCTGCCGTGTGACGAAATCCTAATAAATGTTGTATAAAAACCCTTCTAAACTCCCAAAATAGGAATTGGAACGCATCTTTAGATTGATTCTAATTCCTATATTCTAAAATTTAGACCGAACTCCTTTTCATCCAGATAATGGTTTTCCAAACATGAACTCAACTCCCTTCATATTCATTCAACTCTCTGATTTGCATTGTACAACTACAGCATTTTTGTGTCATATATCAAAACATGACAGATCTGATGAATGGAATGCTAGCTGCATTCTGTATCAATGGATGTAAGCTATTGCATGTTTTCTAGTATTTCGTTTTGATATCTATTTTTTGTGTCCATGAACCAAATCCTTCATTTTTTTTGCCCATTTGATATTTTGTTGATTTATAAATTAACTTCCAATGTAGCCATGAATTAATAATGCCAAGTAAGTCTTGGCACTGATCACGCCATTTTTCTCTTTGTTTATTGGGATTAACATCTGTAATGTAGCCCCAGGTTATTTGTGGTCAGGAGGGTTCTGGTTTGCTTGATAACTAAAGTTTTCAGTCAAGCTGCAATGAATCCAAAGTTCATAGCACTGGTTCAATTCTTACATTCTGTATTTTTTTCTGCATAGGACTGGGTCATTAGAGATTTTTTCATCAGTATTAGAAAAATATATCTTGATTAATATTTGCAGATGTTAATCTGCTGGTCAGACATGTGCGCAGCAAGCAGTAGTATTTGGATGGAAGACTTCATCCTTTTCCTGTTCTGTGTTATGACCCATTAAATCCTCTGCTAATTAGGGTAGCTTTCCAAAGACAGATACCTATCTGTGCTGCTTCCTGCTGTACTACTAGAACAGATCTGTAAAGGCCATTTACACAGAACAATTAGCGTTCCAGACATCGTTGGGTTGTGGAAATTTGTACATTCATCGTTCTGTATAACACAGCTTCTCGTTCGTTGGTCATTTTATGCAGGCTTAGAAAGAATTGTTCGCTCATTCGAATGTCGCTGTGTGTGAACAGTGATCGTCTAATCGTTCACATTCACTGGTCTAGTGAAAGAGAACAGCTGAATGATATGCCAATGCAATTGCGAACAATTTTCCTGCTTGTATAAACAGGATACATAAAAGAACCCTGTCAGCGTTTGCTCATGCGAAGATTTCTATCGTTCTATGTAAACATAGCCTTAAATCAGTGTCACATGAGCATCAGCGCAGTTGCGCAATGGGCATTGTGTATTTGCGCATGCATGTGTGTGTTTTACTGTACTTTTTGCATGAGCAAAAAAAAAAAACAAAAACACGCATCATGCTCCCATTCATTGAAATGGGCAGTTAGTGTAATTGATTCAATGTGTGATCTTTTTCTGTGCAAATGCACAGGAAAATAGATTATGCAGCGTATTTGAGTTTGCGCAAACGAAATGCGTGCACAAAATATGCTTCTGTGAACGAACCCATTGAAATCAATGGGTTCTATTCACTGTGTATTGTGTGCACAAATACGTTAGTGTAGAACCCTGTGGTCGTGACTTTGGAGGATATAATATAGCGTGGTCTGACATGATCAGGTTTTGGTTTGAGCTGGGCTTTAAGCACAAAACATTTGGATATTTATGAAATGATGCAGCCTTCTGCATTTTCATGTATGTATGAAGATGACTGTAAAAAAAGATGGCAATGGGCTTTCATCATAGAGTAGGAAATATTCTTCATTTTGTCATTTTGATATGTCCCAAGAGATGGAATCTTATATTTTCACAGGGTGCATCAAAAGATATATAGGGAGACATGATGAGAACATTGTTCTTCCTCTTTACAAGTCACTGGTCAGACCACACATGGAATATTGTGTACAGTGTTGGGCACCGGTACTCAAGAAGGACATATCACAGCTTGAGAGGGTTCAAAGATGGGCAACTAAAGTAATAAATGGAATAGGTGGACTGCAATACCCAGAGAGGCTATCAAAATTAGGGTTATTTCATTTAGAAAAAAGATCGCTAAGGGGTGACCTAATAACTATGTATAAATATACTAGGGGATAATACAGAGATCTATCATCTATTTATACCCAGGACTGTGACTGTAACAAGGGGGCGCCCTCTGTGTCTAGAGAAAAGAAGGTTTTTACACCAACATAGAAGGGGGTTCTTTACTGTAAGAGCGGTGAGACTATGGAGCTCTCTGCCTGAGGATGTGGTGATGGCGAACTGAGTAAGAGTTCAAGAGGGACCTGGATGCCTTCTCTGAGCGTAACAATAATACATGTTATAGTCACTGGATTACTTCAGACGGAACTTTGATCCAGGGAGTTATTCAGATTTGGATGGAGTCTGGTAGAAATATTTCCCCTAAAATGAGGAAGTTTGTCATGTACCGCATAGTTTTTCCTTTGGTTTCCTCTGAATCAACATTGTAGGAGAAGGCCCCCTGTCCACGGGTGAGGCAGAATATCGCTAGCGATATTCTGCCGCGGCGGAGGAGGGGGGAGCGCTGTCAGGTCTCCGAGGTGAGCCTATCTGAGCCTATCTGATAGGCTTACCGCGGAAAATCGCAGTAATCGCAGCATGCCACGATTTAAATCCCGCGAGTGGAGAATCGCTATGATTCTTTGCTCGTGGACGCTATGAAAAGCTTCAGAGAGTGTGATCCGTGGGCGATTTATCACCCGCGGACCATCGTCCATGGACAGGCAGCCGAATAGGCTGAACATGTGTCTTTTTTTCAGCCTTACATACCACGTTACAATGTAACACATAAGAATTTCTGCAATAGTCAGTCTATGTATATTAGACAATCCTGCCCTTGTCAGTCACTTATGCATTAATGTTTATCTTGGTTTACAAAATTTATTTATCTTTGGACTATATCACATTCCTTATTTCCCCTTGCACTCCTCTATGGTACGAAATGCATATTCCAATTTTTGAAAGAAAAAAAAATAGCTAGCAGCTCCCTGAAGCATCAGCTACATTGCTTGAAATATGTGTGTGAACAATGTGGTGTTTAGTGCCTGCAGCTGATAGTCGTCTATTTACCCCTCCCTTGAGCTGTCTCCACCTTTCTATAAGCCAGGATGCAGCTTCAAGATAAGACTGCAAAGGAGTTAACTGCATGGAGACTAAACAAAATACATCGCAGAAAGGCTCCGTGGTTATTGTGCAGCCTGTAGCATCTTCTTCCACCCTGTTAACTTTAAATGTAATAGGACAAAGTATTTAAGGTGTATGAATGTTTAAGGGCTCATGCCCACGAGCGTTGTGGATTTACGTGGCAAGAGTACTGCGATTAAAAACAAAAAGTGCCTGCTGGTGATCACGGAATTCTGTGTGGATTTCCGTGGTCTCCATTAATACTATATAAATGGAGACCTCCCACGGCGTAAATCACCGCCAAATAGAACATGCCGTGATTTGTTTCTCGCTGTGGAAATCCGTGGTAGAATTCCGCATTCGAGCATTGGCAGGCAGAAAGCTATTAGGTTCAATAGAACCCAATAGCTGCAGAATTCACGCGCAGATTTCCGCTGCGGGAAACGCGGTAGAAATCTGTTTGTGGGCATTCACCCTAAGGGCTTTGAATAGAGTTAAGCTGGCCATAGACATAGTGATTAATGTTTTTGATGATTTCAAGGATAGACATTTTGTCTGCGGTACTAAAAATGATCAGCTCTGGCAGTGAATATCTGCCCCATTGTTGGAACATGGATCATTTCTGCTTCCAAGTTTTCTCCCCATTGTATGGGCAGGATATGAATTCTAGCAGTCATTGTTGACTACATCAATAGGCATGACTGTGTGTGGAATGGAAAAGAAACCTAGTAGCACTGGGTCATGGATTAAAATCCAACCAGGAGCAAAATCTGCCTGAAGCTGCTATGCTTATGTATGTTTAATCTGTATTTGCGAGGGTTTCCTCCCTTACGGAGGCCTCACACGTGTGTATGCGCTAATACGCTCACCGCAGCGCAACGTATTTGCACATGAATGAGGTTTGAAGAGGACCATAATCAGGGTATTGTGCTTGTGTCTGTGCATATTACTGTAATTTTTGTGTGCACAGGGCTAGTTCACACGTGCTCGTTACACCCATTCCATGGATTTTAATGGCTATTTAACCCAGATAAGGTCTGTCTGTCTTCGTTTTCCTACGTTTCGCGCAGTGTCACACCTTTCCCCTTGTGTATTTTCGCACCTGCAATAAGCTTCTCTGGCACTTTTGTTGCGTAAAATGCAGGAAAATAGAGCAGGTCCTGTTGTTTTTGCAAGCGTACTTATGAGAACTAACCCATTGAAATCAATGGGTTCTACCCTCTGTGTTTAGTGTGCCCAGATTTTGCATGCACAAACACGCTCATGTGAAGGAGCCCTTAGGGCTTAAACAGACGAGCAGTAAAACAAAGTGTCAGCTCTAACGTGTGAAAAATACTTCATTCTTTAAAACAGCAGGCATCAGGATTACTGTAAGCCTGATGCCTGCTGTTTTAAAGAATAAAGTATTTTTCACACGGGAGAGCCGACACTTTGTTTTACTGCGTGCTCATAAATACCGGATGGACTTCCGGCAGGTCCAGAGCTCAGTGTGTTTCTACGCTGGTGAACCTGGTTTCTCCGTTAAAGAGGAGGCAAGCATTTGTTTTTATAAGTACTTAAACAGACAAGCCTGTTTTTACAAATTTTTGTGAGCAGGAAAATCACGCCCACAAAACGTGGAGAATAGAATCCATTGATTTCAACAGGTTCGTTCTCACTACTTTTCTTTGCGCCAGCTGTTTTAGCAAAAAATAGGACCTGCTCTATTTTGTACGTGTTTTGCCCACTAAAGAACTCCATAGAGGTGTGTGGGAGATGTGCAAATACACACATCTGCCGCGAGGGTATGCTCTAAACGCTGCGATTACTGGCACCTCGTCAGGCTAATTCATATCAGCGCGGGGTGATTCCCCCGTCTGTATGAACAAGCGGTCCTTTTGCAGATATGCTCAGTATTTGCAAAAAAATTGCGCAGGAGCAAGTGTATTGTGATATACATTTGTCTATTTAAGCCCTTATGCTAGTTAATAAGCCTCCTATGAAGTGTGCGTGTCTGATGTAGGGAAATCAGCTTATAAGCTTATTCACAAGAGCATATATCGGCCCTCAGTAAAAACGGCCCGGCCGATATACGCTACTGTGTGGTGCACGGGGCGGTGTATACGCCGTCAGGCGGGGGAAGAAAGCTTAGCAGAGCTAAGCTATCTTCCCCTTTCCTCCCTTTCGCCAGCTCTCTGCAAGGGGAGGAGACGGGGCGGGAGCTAGTGTGCTGAGCTCCTGCCCCTCAACGCCCTTGCTGCTGTTTGCAATGGGAGGGACGGGATGGGAAAGGGGCTTAGCTCTGCCCCTGTCCCGCCCCTCTCATTGCAAACAGTGGCAAGGGGTGGAGAGGAGAAGAGAAGGGGGATGGAGTTTAGTTGTCATGCTGCTAAACTCCCTCCCACCTCTCTTCTCTTGCAGCTGTCATTGGCTCCCATAGGAGTCAAAACAGCTGCTGCCACCGACATAAAAGCTCCCGACCAGGTGCTTTTACATTGCGGAGATACACCCCTGTGCACTGATGTATTGTAAACCAATGCATCAGAGGGCCAGCGTATATCATCCGGGGCGAGAAAACCCAGCCGATATATGCTGTGTGAATAAGCCCTATCAGTCACATTCTTGGACAGCAACTGATGTGAGTGAAGACAATACAGCAGATCTGCCAATCCTGTCTAATAGTTGGGATAAAACTAAAGGGCCATTTACATGGGGCAATTAAAGCGCAAAATTCATTCAAACTAACAAAAATACACGTTAATCATTACGTCTAAATGCAAAAACATCGTTTACTATTCGTTTACTTTTCGTTATCGCTCACTTTCAACCAGCATAAAAATAATCGCTGGATCGCTGACTTCTCGTTGCGTGTAAACGCTCCCCGCCTCACAAAAAAATGAGAAGCGCTGAGTGAGAAGTCAGCGATAGTCAGCAGTGATCTGCTTGTCTGCACGTGCACCAACAACCTTAGCGGTGACGTCAGCGCTCGTGCAGTCGTTTAGAAATCAGGCGTCCCGTGTAAATGAAGCATTAGATTGAAAACGCACCAAATTCCTCACACTGGCTGATGCTGAATGATTGGTTCATCTTTAGACATTTTTCTTTTAGAACTTTATCCCACCTATTGGCTGTCTTAGCAGTTTCACTCCACATTGGCATGTTCAAGCCATGTTCTCTTTCTGCCAAGCCAACCCCTTTTCACACAAGGCACAGTGGATTATTATTTTTGGCATGTTTGCTTTATAAGTAGGTCTAAAACTTGATGTAATATTATGCACCAAAAATATGCCACACCTTTGAACCTTTTTTATGTCCCGGTCTAGACAGTCACATTAGTAAATCTGTGCCAATCTAACAGTCCTGTGGAATAGAATGCCAAAATATAAGCAACAGGGAATAAATGCTCTAAAAATTACTATGTGTTTGCCAAACAAGGTCAAATATCATTCCCCAACCCTGTCTCTGTCCTGACCCCCGTGAACTGAAGAATGTCTGCTATGATCTCGGACCCTTCTGGATGAGTTCTTGATTTGTAGGTAATACCTATTTTTTTTGCCTGAATTGGAAGCATGAGAAAATCTGTTTCATTTATTTTTAATGAACAAGTGATAAAAAAAATGATATGGCTAACTATCCAGATGCTTTCATAATGTTTGTGCAGTAATAGCATTGATCCATAGGATGCATCCTAGTTTCTCTACACAGCAACATCATGAGCTGTTTTGGTGCAATTAATTGTACAAAGCTGAGTGCTGGCTTTATTTAGTCTCCGTTCACTTTCTTTGTAAACTTTGGACAAGGGATTGATAGATTGAATTTGATTGTATTAATCGGTAAATTATATATGGGCAATCAAGTTCATATAATATTTCTATGCTTTGCAGAAAGATGAAGGAGATAACATTGTATGTAAGTGATTATGTTGGTATCAAATCCACTGAGTTGATACGGCTAACAGAACTCATGGATGCATTGTGATACTCAACTGCTTGTCTTATGAAGTGTATACAGTAGGTAAGAAAAAGCAAGAAAGTCAATTCTAATTAACATTTCAAGTTAAGACTGATTTACGCACATGAAATTTGTTCAAATGATGGCATTTGAGCAATAATCGTGCAGTGTAAATGCTCTTATCGTTTGCTTTTCTCCCGAATGATGGATTTCTTGTGAGCATAAAAATCCATCATTTGTGATAGCAGGGACCACACACTGAGTTCTCCATAACATTGTTTTCAGCTGTAGTCCTGAACAAATGGGCTGTATGCAGATAACAGAGCAACTGTTATCTGCATACAGCGAAGGGAGCCTCATTTACATGAAAATGAAGCTAATAAGCTACTAATGGGCATTAGCGTCCATTAGTAGTTTATGCAAAATGATTGCTCAATCTGTCAATCAAACTATCTTTTGAACAGATGTTTAATGATCATCTTTGTATGTTAATGGGGTTTACTCAGGATGACAGGCTTTCTCAGAAATATACTTAACAGAAAATATGCCTGGATAAAGATAGATAGTTTAAATCATTGTTGCTGGATATATAAAGTCAGATAGGATGAGTCTGTTATTAATTACTTGTGTGGTTTAGGGCCAAAGAGTGAAACCAGATTCCATATTCTCCATTTTGACATGATTTCTCTCTTCGTTGACTTGTGAACATACAGTTATATATGAATTTTATGTTTTGAGAAATTCAAGAAGGTTTACTGCAAACAGATAATATAATGTGCATTATTGACCAATTCCTAGGAGGGCTGCACCCCAACACTACCAACCCAACCATTAATGATAAGCTGTCCTGTTATAGTGAATTCTCACACTTTACTGTCACTTGTCAATGCTGTATGGGTAAAGCATTAGCTCAAACTGCAAAACACTGTGCACCAACCTCACCAAGCTTTATCTTACTGAATACTCCTCTCTGCCTTTTAAAATCAGTTGATATTCAGCAAATTCTTATTTGAGGGCTTCAAAAAAAGGTCACTATTAGTAATGAACCACTAGTACAAGGTACATACAGCTAAAATAACATAACACAAGGTATAGTGGGAGAGAAACTTTCCCTTCTCTCCGTAGCTGCCAATATAAATGCCCTTTTAGACTGGCTGAATTTTTGGCTCATGCTAATGAGTGTCGATTGACAACCATGTTGATCAGTGCTCATTTAATTTTGTTTTACACTGGCCAAGAATTAGCTTATGGGGACAAACAAGCTTTAAAACGGTCTTTCGTTCCCAAGTGATAGCTTTACCTCTCCCTCTTCACACAGGATGATGTGCAGATGGTCAGTGAGCATTTTTATGTTCACTGAAGTTTAATGATCAGCTGATGAATGAGTTCACTTGATCATTAGCTAGTCGTTGGTCCTATTACATGGTCTGATTGTCAGGCGAACAAGTGTTAAGAGAAACGTTCATACCCTATAATCAGGCAGTGTAAAAGGACCTATACTAAGCAATTCTTAACACATCCACCCTCACAACTGCTTTGATCAGATTCCCAACACATAGAATAAAAAATCAATAAACTCGATCCTACAGCTAAAAGCTCATTTACACTGAAAGATGATCGCTCAAAAATCGCTCAAATGACAGTTTTAGGTGATCATTTTTCCATAAACTTTTAAGTAGCTAATTAGCTACTTAAGAGTTAAATGTAGGCTGAGCCGGACACCGCTGACAGCTCCAAGAACAGCAGCTGCTTTGTATATGCAAACAGCTGCTTTGTTCTTGGAGCTATCGCTGAGAGCTCCGTGCAGGATACCAGCTGAAAGAATGCTATCTGCTGGTATCCCGCTGAGAACTCATCACGGCTCATCACTGACTTGCACAATGGCAGCCCGTTTAGACACAATGATTATCACTCAAAAAATGGCTTTTGAGCGAATTTTGAGCGATAATCGTTGTGTCTAAATGTGCCTTTAGTCCCTGCCTAGTGTCACGTCCCTTAGGAAGTTTGTGTCTGTGGGGTAAAGGATTTCCTAACATTTTATGAAAGAGGAAATTTCATCATTCTTTCGACAATATGAACAAAATTTACTGCATTCAGGAATAACTAAAGGCCTTTTTACACGAAACTATCATTCAAAAAATCACCCAAAGTAGCAAAAATTTACAATAATCGATCAGTGTAAATGCAGCCAATGATCGAAAGATAAATTGCTTGCTTTTGCTTCATCGTTCATTTTATGTCGGTGTAAAAATCATCGTTGGCTCGATGAAACTGACGACGGCAAAATGTGACGAAGCGAACCCATTGATTTCAAGGGGTTCGTTCTCATGAGCGTGTTTCTTGCGCACAAGTCCTGCAAGCGAGAAAACATAGTACCTGCCCTCTTTCTGTGTGTTACCCAGTCTATGGTAGGTTAAAAAAAAACAAAACAAGAGGAGGGGTGTGACCCTGCGGACAAACCTTGTTCATGCGCAGTTACGCTCTGTTGCGTCTGTTGATGCCCTACAATATAAATTC
Source organism: Eleutherodactylus coqui (assembly GCF_035609145.1). Lineage (NCBI taxonomy): Eukaryota > Metazoa > Chordata > Amphibia > Anura > Eleutherodactylidae > Eleutherodactylus > Eleutherodactylus coqui. Next base: position 74,384,773 of record NC_089845.1, read on the forward strand.
TCTCAATTTGCTTTGAATATTTAAGCAATAAGCACATAGTCAGCCGCAGGTTCTGTGTGATAAATGGGTTTAGGATTACTAGGTCTTGAACTTACAGCAACTGTGTATTCTAAGTGGAGAGTGCCAGTAGTTAGTGAAATAACAGGCCACCTACAGTAAAAGTGAGACAGGATCAAAAGCATAGTTAGAAAAAGGAAAGCATGCAGTCACAAAGATCTATTCATCAGTGACGCACTTAACGGCACGCCAAGGAGTCTTTTTGCTTGACGAAAAGAAACCTTTGCCTATTTTTTATGACTATAGTTCCTATTAACTCCAAACTTTTGACATCATTCTGCTATATACATGCCACAGATGCCATCTCCTTCAGAACACTCCTACACCAATATAGATGCCATTGTTCAGTGAGGGGCTTTGAAGGTAGATTTTGTGTGTGCCATTAAAGCACAGCTACCAGTCTGAAGGTTCAAATATGAAACCTTATCCTATAATATGTTACTAATGTATTTTTATTACTTTGGTGATATAGTGATACATCATACTTAATGATTTGATTGAGCGTGGCACCATCTTGTGACCACATGACTTTCAGTCTCAAGGTCTCATATCGTAGACTTCTTAAATATCTATCCTGTTTTAAAGTCCTTACTTGGATGCTTTTGTAACATTACAGAGAAAAACTGCTTTGTTAATTGTATACCACAAAAGGAAAAGGTGTTCGTTGAACATTTCTTAAATATTTAATGTATCGTGTCCTTTTGAAAGGTAATAATAACAGCTAGACATCAATGGCTTTTATGTTTGTGTGGTGATCAATAAATATAGCCTGTTTTTTACATTTGAGTTGTTTGGAATTTACATGATTTCAATAATCGGACTGCAAGCTGTACATGCGTGTCGTGCGTTCTGTACATTAGAATGATTACAAACGTAAAGGGGTTATCTGGAAACGAAAACACGTTTGTTGAGCTACTCAACCCCCTCTATAAAGATTAAGAAAGCCATACTCTCCTTACCTGCCTCTCCCGCTTTGCCGATGCCTAATCCCCAACTGATCTTCACTTCCGGCTGCGGGCAGTGATGACCTCAAAGACACCAGGGACATATGGCTGCTGCAGCCGGAAGCGAAGACTAGTGGGGAACCAAGCATTGGTGGATTGGGAGCGGTGGATGAGGTAAATATGGCTTTTTATCACTTTACAGCAGACTAAGCCGCTCTGAAAAAATGTTGTCTCTAAATTACTAGAGTTGAGCGAAGATCCTCTGCAGAGCTTGATGTTCGTTCGAGCATTAGCGTACTCGATAGTGCTCGTTACTCGAACGAGCATCAAGCCGTGTTCGACCCCGTATTTGGCTCCGCCCCCGCTGTGACGTGCCTGTTTTGGCCCATCCCCGCTGCGCGTGTCATTGGCAAATTTTTTGTCTGGCTGGCTGGCAAGAGAGAGAGAGAACCTAGGAAGAAAAAAAAAAAAGCTTGGCATCCGGCGTCCCACATAAAAAATGCTCGAGTCTCCCATTGTAGCCAATGGGGTTCGTTACTCGAGTAGAGCTCTTGAATTTTACAAAAAGCTCGACTCGAATAACATGGACTCGAGCATTTGGGTGCTCGCTCATCTCTACAAATTACCCCTTAAAAGCAGATTTACGGGATTCCCTGTTTTTTGTTTTTTTAAGACCTTTTTGCCTTGTTTGACAGTTACCGTATTATTTTTCTCACTGGTGATTTTGCTACTTCTCACAGCCATTCTAGGCTTGCTGTAATGCAAGCTCTCCATGGACTAATTTCTTTGGTGAGCTTGTGCATATACACACCATCCAATTTGAACATGCAGAACTACAGTCTAAACATAGGGGAGGGTTAGAGCAGCAGGCTGAGTCAATAACCAAACAGGAGGTGGATTCAGATTCTTTGGGACTAATTTACTATAGAAACTTGAACTTGGATGAGGCAGTCGAGAAGATGCACCAAATTTTCATGGTTTTGCTTACTGTACAATAGAATTAGCACATCTTGCTACAAGTTGGGCACTCTTCCTTATACTAACTTACAGCTGGCTTACTTTACTCCATTATTTTGCTGCAAAAAGCTTGCTGCACTCCATTAATAAATTGATGCATTTTAAGACCAGACAAAGCCATGCCCCCATTTCAGGACACTCTTTTTTTTTAAAGAGTATCTAGCAAGACGCAAAAAATTGTGTAAAGTTTTTGGCACATCTTGAGTAGTAAATGTGCTCTATTGTATCTACCTCAGACACCCTTAGATACAATGCTGCCACTGATAATAGCTTTGCCCTAATGCAAGCTTGCTGCCAACATGAAGAAAATCAATATCAGCTTTGGTTTGCTATCACATAGTTTAACTTATCTCCATAATTCTTCTTGTCTGATAAAATCATTGTTTGTTTAATAGTAACACATTGTACTGGAGAATAAGCAGTTCAAGTCCCAATATAAATTTATTTTATGTATTTCTACTATTATTCATCAAACCTTGATATAGAACACATGGAAAATTTTAAGACCAGTAATGTACATAAATTGACCTTGGGAAGAATTCCAAAATCATGCTAATTACCTTTTCAGTTTGCAGGACATTGATCTCTGATTTGGAACTGTATACTGTCCATTAACAAACATTCTCTATTATAGTACAGAACAACATACAATATATAGTACATTATTACTGCATAAAGAGTTACACGCTAGTCTGTAAATTTGCACAAAAGGTATGAAAACTTTAAAGGACTATCACCTCAGCTGTACTGCCATGAGTCGGCTTGGTTTGCCAGTGAATTATTCAAAACTGAGAGGTGTGTTTGATATGCACTAGTTTTCTGGCATAAAAGTCACAAATTTAGCATACATCTTTCTTCTGCAAAAACTTTATTTTGCTGATTTTTGCTGTGAACTCTGCATTGAAGGTCCACCACAAAGTACAGTATAATGCTAATGATTGGGGTTTAAAAGAAATACAAAAAGAAAGCTCTTCAGCGTCCATGGGACCAGGGGAAGGCGAGGGGAGTATTTTATTGAAGTTTTTCAGCTTTTTTTTTTTTTTACTAAAATGTGATAAATCTATACATACAAAATCTGTTTCTGACAATGTACTGTTATTATACTTTTTCTGTTATGTCTTAAAAGAGGACAAAGTTTAAAAAACCCTGCACATGTCGTAAGAACATTCATCATGGATTCTATACTTCGCTGTGTGTTCTATGGAGCCACTGGCATCATGTTTTTGCATTCTGTTGTAATGCACTGTTTAGAAATATAGGTACAGAACCTTTAAAACAGGATACAACACTCTCCATCATGTTGTCATTAACCTCTGATTTACGAATAAACAGGATCTAGTGCTGGGGGTCCGTTCAGACAAGGTGATTCTCGTGTGAGTGAGTGATGTCATGGCTAGCTGGCTCGCTCTCGTTCAGCCTGTTTAGACAAGCAGACACATCTTCAGCTCATTCAAAAAAGCGTTTTTCAATATCTGTCAGTCTTTCACATTCTGTGTATTAGCGAATATGAAAGGCTGAATGAGCGCTGTTTAAACTGGATGATAAGTGAACGAGCCAGCAATGATTTTAATGCCTGCATAAAATGAACGGCGAGTGAAAAGCAACCAATTTTCAATCGTCATTCAGCCGTTGGCTCGCATTTAGACTGAACAATTATTGTTCACTTTCGCTTGTTTGAATTATTTTTTGGATTTTTTAACATTTTGTTTTCTTACCACATATTTGTGTAATTGCTATATCTATGCAATTTATTTCTTAAGGCTCATTTAGACACAACGATTATCACTCAAAAGATTTTGCTCAAGCGACTTTTGAGCGATAATCGTTGTGTCATTTACAGCGCAAGATGATCGCTCAAGATGAGCGATCACCTTGCGCTGCTAGCGGAGGATGCAGAAGACAAGCGGGGTGTCCCCACTTGTCTTCTGCATCCAGCTGTTTCCCCGCTCCAAGCGTCAGCTGTTATACAGCCAAGCGCTCGTAGCGGAGGATGCAGAAGACAAGCGGGGTGCCCCTGCTTGTCTTCTGCATCCAGCTGTTCCTTTGCTCCGAGCGCCCGGCTGTTATACTGCCAAGTGCTCGGAGCGGAGTGTCCCCGCTTGTCTTCTGCATCCATATGTTTTCTGCACAGAGCGCCCGGCTGTTTTACAGCCGAGTGCTCCATGCTGGGTATGGAAAACAGAGCTGGACCGCCTGTAATCAGGGAGCAGGATACAGCTGAAAAAATAGTATCAGCTGTATCCCGCTGTGAATCCCTGATAAGGCTCATCGTCGTCTTTCAGCACGCTGAAAGACAATGATGAGTGAGGATTAACCAAAAATGCACGATGTAAGTGCAGTTACACACAACGATTATCGCTCAAAAGATGGCTTTTGAGCGAGAATCGTTGTGTCTAAATGGGCCTTTAGTGTTTGCATAATGCGTTACTTCCACAAGCATTACCCTTTTTTATATTAAAAGGGTGTTGCGATTAGAATCATTTACCTGTCCGCTGGAGCTCAAGTATTCTTGAGCTCACAATTGCTTCATGTTTGTTGTATTTGTGATTATATGACACTTTGCAGGGTATATATACAATACAAAGATGAAAATGTAAGTGTACTCTTTGAAATTACCTGGATTTCTGCATCAGTTAGTAATAAAATGTCTTCTGGTTTTTATCTAAGTTACAATTAAGGCCCTTTACACACAAAAATAAACTTTCAAAAGACTGAAAGATTTAGAGCTCTATTTGCATAAAGTGTTAATGGCCATTAACACTTTATCATCTGCATTTGCATGTAAAAGGACCTCCAGGAGCTGTTTGCAGAGCCCAGTGTGTACTTAAAAAAACATGGTATAAAAATTGGGCCTAAGGGTGTGTTCACACAATGGAATTCACAGCGGAAGTTTCCGTGGAAAATCCCGCCTCAAAAAATTCTATCAATCTGACACGTTGTTTGATGCAGATTCACTTCTTGATATGGAAACAATATTTTCTGCGTGAGACTTCCACATGACAGTTCTGCATATGGATCTGCACCAAAAACCATCGCAGAAAGATGTGCATTTCTATGTGGTTTTTGAAGTGGAATTCACTCCCAGAACATTCCGTGGCAAACCCTGCCATGTGAACATTCCCTGAGGGTACGTTCATGTTGCAATTCTCAGTGGAAACATTCCACCTGAATTCTGTCTCTAGAATTCACATTGAAATGCCTTTCCACATCTGGAATTTACCTTGTTAGTGGGCTAGATCCACATGCGGAATATTAACATGGAAAATTGCTTTTACATGTTACTTTTTGATGCAGAAACGAACAGCAAGTCAAATTTCTGCATATTATTTCCATATGTGGATTTTGCCCATTGATAGGGCAAATTCTGCTTGCAGATCTGTGCCAAAAGGCGAATTCTACTGCATGAACAAACCCCAAATCTGCATCAAAATCACACTGGAATTCACGTATTTTATTGCAATGCATGGATTCCACCGTGTAAATCCGCAGCAGTTCCGCGACAAATGGAGCATGCTGCAGATTCGAAAATTCACACCATGACTATCTTCCCCTGCATAGTTTTTCACTGTAAGTGAATGGGGATTGTTAATGTGACCCTCTGATTTTGGGACAAAATTTCATCCCAGGATTAGAGGGTGAGCGAGTATACTACCGGCAGCTGTTCTTCTCTGCCGTTCCTCTGATCCACCAGTCCCAGATTCATTGTTCAGCTTTCTAAGATGGTCAACGCAATATTTAGACTGCATTATCCTCACAGTGCATTAGAAGTGTTAGACTCATAAGTTTCATCACACCTACTAGGTGCTCTTGCTAAGGGCTCATGCTCATGGCTGTATGTGTACATGCTGCGAGCCTCTCCGCAGGGTTTTACACATTCGGAAGCCATACGCTCTGCCTGCAGAGAGCCGGCAGAGACCTTGTATGGCTGCATATGGCACTGTGCATGCGCAAGTATCACACACACACAGATATGCGCAGTGTGATATATATAATTTATTTTATTCCACTCTCTGTTCAGAGCTTGGATGCATATAAAAATGCTGCCTATACGCAATGTATTGCGTATGAACAGCGTATCATGCGCAACCCATACAAGTGTATACGGCTCACGCTGCGTATGAACGTAGAGAAATAGAACCTTCTGCAATTTATTTCTCTTTCGTATTGATATACTGTAAGCACATGGCGATGTGCATGGATCAATAAAAGTCCATTGACTCCATTCACTGTGTATCATGTATCCATGATACACAGTGAAAACACGGTTGTGGGCATGAGCCCTTAGGAGTAACTTTATTCCTACTGACCTACATCATGCGCCACTCACCCAGCTAGCCGTCAATATACCGTACATTGGCGAGGGTCTCTGTCTGTACATGGTTATCTTTTATTTTATTTTTCTGGGGAAGGCTTTAGTTTATATTCCCAGGCCCGTTAAAGCATCAGACAACGGCTTGCAGGAATTCTGCCTATTAATAGGTGGCACTGTAGAGGCATTGTTCCATCCTTCCATTTGAATAGGTTTCCCAGAAGAGCATGCCTGGCTTTACAAGTCTCCTCACATCTACTAGGTGCTCTCCTTAAGGAGAAAGTTTACCCCTTCCAACCTATGTCATAGGCCTCTCCCCCAGCCAACCAGCAACCTACCATACACTAGTGAGGGGCACAAACCCAGAAACAGTCTGTCTGTGCATAGTTATCTTTTACTTCTGGAGAAGACTCTGTCTTAAATTCCCAGTGATTGTTACAAGATCTCTTAAAAGGTCAGACATAGACTTGCAGGAATTCTGCCTTCTAATAGGTGGCGCTGTAGAGGCGTTGTTCCATCTTCCCATTAGTCTATGCAAATTCACATCCATATATTTGGATATATCTGCCATTAACTTCTATTATAAAAAGAATATACCGTAACATATTCATTTTAATGTTGTCCTGTTATAAAATGTGTTGCAACTAGAGATCAGCGGGCATACTCATTAAGGACAAATACTCGAGCGAGCATCGTCCTTTACGAGTATCTGCCTGCTCGTCCGCAAAGATTCGGGTGCCGGCGTGGGTGAGGGGTGAGGGGGGGTCGCAGGAGTATGCAGGGGTAGCGGGGGGGGGGGGGGGGGGGGGGAGAGAGATCTCGACCCCCCGTTCTCCCTGGCCGCCCCCCACCGGCAACCGAATCTTTGCCGACGAGCAGGCAGGTACACGAAAAGGACGATACTCGCTTGAGTATTTGACCTTAACGAGTATGCTCGCTCATCTCTAGTTGCAACCCATGCGTTTACAATACACTTTTTTTTTGGGACTAGGCGTATACTGGCAACTCCATGGAGCTATAACCAAGTTATTTGAGCTTTAAGGTGTTAATGGGTACCAGCTATTTCTGTGTTATTAAGGTCTGCCCTGGGAATTCTGAAAATTGTACTAAAAAATAAAGTTATAATAGGATTATAATTTTCACTTAGCTGATATATACTGCAAAGCACAGAGCTGAAAAATAAAGTGTATACCACAAAAGGTAATGCTATATAAGGCTAGAGTCTATATCTACTGACTTTGTAGCTTATGCTAGTTAAAGATGGAGCTTTAATGTGCAGTGTCCTCCTGCCACTTACTACTTGAATGAATGTGTCACCTTCTAAGGCTTGATTACCGGCCATTTAGAAGTGACATTTGTAGAGTAATCTACTACTCATATGCCACTATGCTGGGACACCACATTTTTGAAAGCTTGCCATTTTACTTGTGTTGTTTTTGGCAAACTAACTTAAGCTATAGGAGTCCAAATATTTAAAGTTACTTTTATGGCAATTTTCTTATGAATATTTTATTTGAGCAGTGAAATTGAAGACATACAAATGAATAGGATATGACTGGATGTGAAAGTTTGTTCCTGGAATGTGTAATATTTACTTAAAACCAAACGTCCTCTTGAAACAATCTGCTTTTATATTCTATATTAAATTCATGAATGAAAGTCAGTTTTTCAATTTTTGTAATATGGATCAGTATTGTCTGGACAGCAGTGAACAAGTCCAGAGTTTAGACTGTTGACTCTGTGGCTAATCCAATTAGGAATTCAGCTGAGAATTTGTCAAATCTGAAGGGAATTTTTGGACCGGGTGAATAAAGAGTCTGATATTTTGTAACACACATTGCACTCAGATTTTTGCTTTCTTACCACATATTTGTGTAATTGCTACTTCTATGCAAATTTATTTCTTACTGTTTGCATAATGCATTACATCCTCAAGCATTATCCTTTATATATTAAGGGGGTGTTCCGATTGGAATCATTTACCTGTCTGCTGGAGCTCAAGTATTCTTGAGCTCATAATTGCTTCACGTTTGTTGTATGTGTGATTATATTACACTTTAAAGGGCTCAGTCACACGGGCGTTTATTACCGCGAACTGCGCATGCGCATGCGTCCCGCGATTTTTTAAAACCATTGCTTTGCAATGGTATCGGACACATGAGCGCTTTTTATGCGCTCGTCCGATAAATTAGAGAACAGAAATCGCAGATCGCACCTATCTGCGATCTGCGATTCCTGTTCTCTTCTCTATATGCGCTCAATGGGGCCGGCGGCAGCAGCGCCGACCCCATTGAGAACATATAGAAGACAAATCATTCTTCTCTGCCACAGCTGGAACAGCTGTGGCAGAGAAGAACGATGTTTGCCCATTGAATTCAATGGAGACGGCAATACAGCCGACTCCATTGAAAGCAATGGGCTGCCGGCGTGCGCGGGATGAATTGTCGGGAAGGGGTTAAATATATAACCCCTTCCCTGCAATGCATCCTGAAAAGTGAAAAAATAAAAAAAAAGGATGTACTCACCTGCTCCCGGCAGCCTGAGATCCCCGCGGCCGTCCTGCAGTGGGTGTGAAGGGGGTGTGACTCAGGCTTGCCCCTGATTGGCTCAGCCTGAGCCAATCAGAGGCTGATCTCAGTCACACCCATTCATGAATTCATGAATGGGTGTGACTGAGACTTGCCTCTGATTGGCTCAGCACTGAGCCAATCAGGGGCAAGCCTGAGTCACACCCCCTTCACACCCACTGCAGGACGGCCGCGGGGATCTCAGGCTGCCGGGAGCAGGTAAGTACATCCTTTTTTTTTATTTTTTCACTTTTCAGGATGCATTGCAGGGAAGGGGTTATATATTTAACCCCTTCCCGACAATTCATCCCACACTCGCCCGCAGCGCTTGCATTCAATGGAGCCGGCTGTATTGCCGGCTCCATTGAATGCAATGCGCTGGACAGCTCCGGCCCGTTTCTAATGAAACGCGGCTAGGAGCAGATTTTCGGGCGATTTTTCGGGCGATTTTTCGGCGCCGGTCACGCGATTTGCGCATGCGCATCCGTCATGCGATGCGCAAATCGCGTGAAAAAACGCCCGTGTGACTAAGGCCTTACAGAGTATATATACAATATAAAGATGAAAATGTAAGTGTACTATTTAAAAATTACCTGGATTTCTGCATCAGTTAGTAATAAAATGTTATCTTTTTATCTAAGTTGCAATTATACGTTTATGGCAATTTTTGTATAAACATTCTATTTAAACAGTGAAATTGAAGACCTACAAATGAATGGGATGTGACATATAGAGACAAAAACAATTTAATTGAACTAATAACACCCAAACTGATACACCAGTCATGTCTTTTATTGAGCACATTGAGTAAACACTATAGCGCAGGGAGAAAAAAATGAATGAACCTCTGTTAATGTCTTCTGCAAGATCTACAGATGCAGCAAACTAAATTAACTTGACCTGGCATGTGATGTGTTAAATGTCAAAGTTTTCTGCATCTGTAATTAGCAAATTGTGTTTCAGTTAAGGAGGTGAGATTGAAAGTGTGGGTTTCACAGGTCCTTTGTCCATTAAATAAAGGCACACAAAGCCTGGTTACTGACAAATCTGTTTTTCTTAAGAAAGATTGGTTAATGTTTACCTTGTCTACATGCAAACAATTTTCAGAGGACCTTAGAAGATGTTTTATAGATGCATTAAGCTGAAAAGTCTAAGGATCTGCATCTACAACAATTTACTGTTAGACATATTATCTACAAATGGAGAAAATTCAGGACTGTTATTGCTCTCTCTACGAATGGGCATTTTATTAAGATTACTCCAAGAGCATAATGTGCAATCCTGAAAGAAGTGAAAAGGAACCCAAGAGTAATATCAACAGACGTGCTAAAACCTCTACAAACTGCAAAAAACTTTGTTTATGTGTTCACTATTGCGTTCATGGAAGGATGCTACAAAAGAAGCCACTGCTGTCCACAAAAGACACTGTAGCTCTTTTCATGGTTGCCCAATATCCGGATGTTCCAAAGTCCTAAGAAAATATTCAATGCACAGATGAGACAAAAGTGGAACTTTATAGCACAAATACACAATACTATATTTAGAGGAATAACACTACACACCAACACCAAATTCTTATCCCAACTGTGAAGGGTGCATCATAGTTTGGGCGGTTGACTTGCATCCTCAGTGCTCTGTCATCATTAAGAGAACAATGAATTCTAAGGTGTATTATAGTATTTTACATGAGCATGTAAGGGTTGCAGTCTCCAGCTGAAGAGACATTGGATGATGCAACAAGACAATTACCCAAAGCACACAAGTAAATCAACTAAAGAAAGATTGAAAAAAAATAGATTTGTGTTGTATAATAGCCAAGTTGGAGTCCTGGCCTCAACACTAATGAGATGCTGTGGAATGACCTAATGCGTGAAAGGCATCCCAAAAACATTGATGAAATCAAACACAGTTTCAAGAAGGAATGATCCAAAACTACTCCTCAACATTGTGCAAATCTTATTTGCAGCTACTTGAACCACTTGGTGGAGGCGATTGCTGCTAAAGGGGATCTTCAGGTTATTAAATTCAAGGGTTCACTTACTTTTTCTCTCTGCACTCTGGATATTTACTCAGTGTGCTCAATAAAAGATATAAATGGTATAACTTTGTGTATAATTAGTTCAGTTAGATTGTCTTTGTTTAAAATTGTGACTGGGATAACAGTCGGACCCTTTTTATTACTAATCAACGCAGAAATCCAAGTAATTCTAAAAGATTCATTTACTTTTTCTTGCAACTGTAGTCAGATGGCTTTATACAGCATATGATTAGCATGATAAATCATTGCATTATCATACATAGCACGGCTGTTCTTTTATTTATCTTTCAAGATCCTCCTGGACTTGCCCCAGTTGCAACAGCTTTTTTTTACCCTATAGTTATATCCATGAAGTAACTATCCAGGATCATAAGGAAAAAAAAACTTTCTCTACTAGTATTTACTTAGCTTACCTTCATTGCTGAAAAGTATGTACTGTATAAAGCTAGGGTACAATACATAAAGGGAAATGAATGATGCAAAAAGGACCTTTTGTGTGAATCAAGTTTTTATGTTAAAGGGGTTGTCCCGCGAAAGCAAGTGCGTCTATACACTTCTGTATGGCCATATTAATGCACTTTGTAATGTACATTGTGCATTAATTATGAGCCATACAGAAGTTATCAAAAGTTTTATACTTACCTGCTCCGTTGCTGGCGTCCTCGTCTCCATGGTGCCGACTAATTTTCGGCCTGTAATGGCCAAATTAGCCGCGCTTGCGCAGTCCGGGTCTTCTGCTGTCTTCAATGGGGCCGCTCGTGCAGAATGCCGGCTCCGTGTAGCTCCGCCCCGTCACGTGCCGATTCCAGCCAATCAGGAGGCTGGAATCGGCAATGGACCGCACAGAAGCCCTGCGGTCCACAGAGAGAGAGGATCCCGGCGGCCATCTTCAGCAGGTGAGTATGAAGACGCCGGACCGCCGGGATTCGGGTAAGTACTACCCGGTTTGTTTTTTTAACCCCTGCATCGGGGTTGTCTCGCGCCGAACGGGGGGGGGGGGGGGGGGTTAAAAAAAAACCCCGTTTCGGCGCGGGACAACCCCTTTAAACATATTTAAGATTTTTTTATATGTAAAAAAATCCTCAAATCTTACAGTCTTCAATCAGTCTACTGGCCCTCAGAAGAGGCAGAACACTTCCTGCTTTGTCAAGAAAACTTTTCAGTAATTATCTCATTATCATCACAGGCAGTATTACAATGAAAGATAAAAGCTGGATGCAGATAGCACAGGATCCAATATTGACAGTAGATGATGGTCACAGCTCAACTCTTTACTCTTTGTGGTTACCTCTGAACAGGCCCACAACACTCTCTATTAGAAGTGAATAAGTCATTGAAAGAAAACAGGTTCCTTTGGTGCATGTGGCTCTTGTGGCAGTTAAGATGGGCTAGCTCCTGCATAATCATGTACAGAAAATAGAGTACCAAATCTACAATTATAAAAGAAAAATAGACTAGAAAAATATGTATCATGGTCTGGTTTTAATGAGCAAAACCTATACTTGATACATTCACTTGAAAGCATACCTGCACTGGCTTTCTCCTGATTACTCCTGGGTCTCCTTTAGTCTCCTCTCAACTGGACTGGAAAGACTATTAGCATGGACTGCCTAACATCGCCCACTCTCTACCTTTTATACTGCCAAGCTATCTCAACCTATAATGGGTATTTAAACTACCAATCCCAGGCTGTCTACTCTTTGCTAAGTCTAGCTAAACACTCCCCTGACTGCTGCTAGGTGACCTGTATACACCCGGGGCTGGAGGATATTGCCAGAACACAGAATACAGTAGAGAAATATGAACAACATCATAACTTTTCAGACTTATTATACATCACACCAGAACCTGATTGTAAGGATATAATTAGAGATGAGCGAGCACCAAAATGCTTGGGTGCTCGTTACTCGGGACGAAATTATCGCGATGCTCGAGGGTTCGTTTCGAGTAACGAACCCCATTGAAGTCAATGGGCGACCCGAGCATTTTTGTATATCGCCGATGTTCGCTAAGGTTTTCATTTGTGAAAATCTGGGCAATTCAAGAAAGTGATGGGAACGACACAGCAACGGATAGGGCAGGCGAGGGGCTACATGTTGGGCTGCATCTCAAGTTCCCAGGTCCCACTATTAAGCCACAATAGCGGCAAGAGTGGGCCCCCCCCCCCTCCCAACAACTTTTACTTCTGAAAAGCCCTCATTAGCAATGCATACCTTAGCTAAGCACCACACTACCTCCAACAAAGCACAATCACTGCCTGCATGACACTCTGCTGCCACTTCTCCTGGGTTACATGCTGCCCAACCCCCCCACACGACCCAGTGTCCACAGCGCACACCAAAGTGTCCCTGCGCAGCCTTCAGCTGCCCTCATGCCACACCACCCTCATGTCTATTTAGAAGTGCGTCTGCCATGAGGAGGAACCGCAGGCACACACTGCAGAGGGTTGGCACGGCTAGGCAGCGACCCTCTTTAAAAGGGGCAGGGCGATAGCCCACAATGCTGTACAGAAGCAATGAGAAATATAATCCTGTGCCACCGCCATCAGGAGCTGCACACGTGGGCATAGCAATGGGGAACCTATGTGCCACACACTATTCATTCTGTCAAGGTGTCTGCATGCCCCAGTCAGACCGCGTTTTTTTATAAATAGTCACAGGCAGGTACAACTCCGCAATGGGAATTCCGTGTGTACCCAGAGCATGGGTGGCTCCCTGGAACCCACCGGCTGTACATTAATGTATCCCATTGCAGTGCCCATCACAGCTGAGGTAACGTCCGATTAAATGCAGGTGGGCTTCGGCCCACACTGCATGCCCCAGTCAGACTGGGGTTCTTTAGAAGTGGACACATGCAGTTACAACTCCCTGTGGACCCACAGCATGGGTGGGTGCCAGGAAGCCACCGGCGGTACAAAAATATATCCCATTGCATTGCCCATCACAGCTGATGTAACGTCAGCTTTAATGCAGGTGGGCAAAAAATTAATTGGATTACACTGTAGGCGAGGGCCCCAAAAAATTGGTGTACCAACAGTACTAATGTACCTCAGAAAAATTGCCCATGCCCAACCAAGAGGGCAGGTGAAACCCATTAATCGCTTTGTTAATGTGGTTTAATTGGTAACTAGGCCTGGAGGCAGCCCAGTTAAAATAAAAATTGGTTCAGGTGAAAGTTTCAACGCTTTAATGAGCATTGAAACGTATAAAAATTGTTTACAAAAATTATATGACTGAGCCTTGTGGGCCTAAGAAAAATTGCCCGTTCGGCGTGATTACGTGAGGTTTCAGGAGGAGGAGCAGGAGGGGAAGGATGAATAGAATACACAGATTGATGAAGCAAAAAGGTCCCCGTTTTTGATGGTGATAGAGAACGATGCTTCCATCCGCGGGTGCAGCCTACGTATTGCTTAGGTATCGCTGCTGTCCGCTGGTGGAGAAGAGAAGTCTGGGGAAATCCAGGCTTTGTTCATCTTGATGAGTGTAAGCCTGTCGGCACTGTCGGTTGACAGGCGGGTACGCTTATCCGTGATGATTCCCCCAGCCGCACTAAACACCCTCTCTGACAAGACGCTAGCTGCAGGACAAGCAAGCACCTCCAGGGCATACAGCGCGAGTTCAGGTCACGTGTCCAGCTTCGACACCCAGTAGTTGTAGGGGGCAGAGGCGTCACCGAGGACGGTCATGCGATCGGCTACGTACTCCCTCACCATCCTTTTACAGTGCTCCCGCCGACTCAGCCTTGACTGGGGAGCGGTGACACATAGAGCTGTCAAAGGCCTTGGAGAATGTTCCCCTGCCTGCGCTGTACATGCTGCCTGATCTCTGCGCCTCCCCTGCTACCTGGCCCTCGGAACTGCACCTTCTGCCACTAGCGCTGTCGGATGGGAATGTTACCATCAGTTTGTCCGCCAGGGTCACTCTTGAACCCCTTTCCTCTTCGGGTATGAGAGTGGAAAGGTTCTCCTTATACCGTGGGTCGAGCAGTGTGTACACCCAGTAATCCATAGTGGCCAGAATGCGTGTAACGCGAGGGTCTCGAGAAAGGCATCCTAACATGAAGTCAGCCATGTGTGCCAGGGTACCTGTACGCAACACATGGCTGTCCTCACTAGGAAGATCACTTCAGGATCCTCCTCCTCCGGCCATACACGCTGAAAGGATGACAGGCAAGCAGCATGGGTACCCTCAGCAGAAGGCCAAGCTGTCTCTTCCCCCTCCTCCTCATGCTCCTCCCCCTCCCCCTCAACGCGCTGAGATATAGACATGAGGGTGCTCTGACTATCCAGCGACATACTGTCTTCCCCCGCCTCCGTTTCCAAGCGCAAAGCATCTGCCTTTATGCTTTGCAGCTATCTTCTCAAGAGGCATAGCAGAGGAATGGTGACGCTAATGATTGCAGCATCCCCGCTCACCATCTGGGTAGACTCCTCAAAGTTTCCAAGGACCTGGCAGATGGCTGCCAACCAGGCCCACTCTTCTGTAAAGAATTGAGGAGGCTGACTCCCACTACGCCGCCCATGTTGGAGTTGGTATTCCACTATAGCTCTACGCTGCTCATAGAGTCTGGCCAACATGTGGAGCGTAGAGTTCCACCGTGTGGGCACGTCGTACAGCAGTCGGTGCACTGGCAGATTAAACCTATGTTGCAGGGTCCGCAGGGTGGCAGCGTCCGTCTTGGACTTGCGGAAATGTGCGCTGACCCGGCGCACCTTTCCGAGCAGGTATGACAAGTGTGGGTAGCTTTTCAGAAAGCGCTGAACCACCAAATTAAAGACATGGGCCAGGCATGGCACGTGCGTGAGGCTGCCGAGCTGCAGAGCCGCCACCAGGTTACGGCCGTTGTCACACACGACCATGCCCGGTTGGAGGCTCAGCGGCGAAAGCCAGCGGTCGGTCTGCTCTGTCAGACCCTGCAGCAGTTCGTGGGCCGTGTGCCTCTTCTCTCCTAAGCTGAGTAGTTTCAGCACGGCCTGCTGACGCTTGCCCACCGCTGTGCTGCCACGCCGCGCGACACCGACTGCTGGCGATGTGCTGCTGCTGCTGACACATCTTGATTGCGAGACAGAGGTTGCGTTGGAGGAGGAGGAGGGTGGTTTAGTGGAGGAAGCATACACCGCCGCAGATACCAGCAGCGAGCTGGGGCCCGCAATTCTGGGGGTGGGTAGGACGTGAGCGGTCCCAGGCTCTGACTCTGTCCCAGCCTCCACTAAATTCACCCAATGTGCCGTCAGGGAGATATAGTGGCCCTGCCCGCCTGTGCTTGTCCACGTGTCCGTTGTTAAGTGGACCTTGGCAGTAACCGCGTTGGTGAGGGCGCGTACAATGTTGCGGGAGACGTGGTCGTGCAGTGCTGGGACGGCACATCAGGAAAAGTAGTGGCGACTGGGAACCGAGTAGCGCAGGGCCGCCGCCGCCATCATGCTTTTGAAAGCTTCCACAAGCCTATACGGCAGCATCTCCAGGCTGATCAATTTGGCTATGTGCACGTTTAACGCTTGAGCGTGCGGGTGCGTGGCGGCGTACTTGCGCTTGCGCTCAAACAGTTGCGTTAGCGATGTCTGGACGCTGCGCTGAGAGACATTGCTGGATGGGGCAGAGGACAGCGGAGGTGAGGGTGTGGGTGCAGGCCGGTAGGCACTCGTGCCTGTGTCCTGAGAGGGGGGTTGGATCTCAGTGGCAGGTTGGGGCACAGGGGGAGAGGCAGTGGTGCAAACCGGAGGCGGTGAACGGCCTTCGTCCCACCTTGTGGGGTGCTTGGCCATCATATGCCTGCGCATGCTGGTGGTGGTGGCTCCCCAGCTGATCTTGGCGCGACAAAGGTTGCACACCACTGTTCGTCGGTCGTCAGGCCTCTGCAGGGAGGCATGGCGCGAGGGGGAGCTTTGAGAAACAGTTGGTGGATTATTCGGTCTGGCCCTGCCTCTACCCCTGGCCACCGCACTGGCTCAGCCTGTGCCCACACCCTGACTTGGGCCTCCACGTTCTCGCCCGCGTCCACGTCCTCTAGGCCTACCCCTACCCCTCAGCATGCTGTATTACCAGTAGTGCAGAAACAGAATGCTGTAATTAAATGTGCCGCTTATTGGCCTGTGGTTGGAGGCTGACTTCGCTTACGCAACGCACAGCAGAGGCAGGAAAGAATTTTGCGCAAGCCTGCTGTAACACTTAGCTGGCTGCGTATGAATTAGGACAACTACCCCCAGCAGAGACCCAGTACACTTGTGGACAGGAATACAGCGGTGATGTAAGAGGCAACACAGAGGCAGGAAAGAATTTTGTGCAAGCCTGCTGTAACACTTAGCTGGCTGCGTTTGAATTAGGACAACTACCCCCAGCAGAGACCCAGTACACTGAGGACGGTCACAGGCAGCCCAAATAGATTTTTTTTCCCAAATGTTTTTGGAAAGGCCCACTGCCTATATACACTAAATATGTCTTCTGTCCCTCCCTCACCACTACTGGCCCTGGACAATGTAAAATTACTGCAGGACGCAATGCTCTGCACGGCCGATATACAAAAAAAAATAAAAAAATGTGCCACACTGCAAAAAGCAGCCTCCACACTACTGCACACGGTTAGTTGTGGCCTTAAGAAGGACCGTTGGGGTTCTTGAAGCCTAAAATAACTCCTAACGCTCTCCCTATAGCAGCTCCGGCACCAGCAGCACTGTCCCTGATCTCTGTCAGAATGCATCTGTGGCGAGCCGCGGGAGGGGCCGATTTATATACTCGGGTGACACCTGATCTCGCCAGCCACTCACTGCGGGGGGGGGTGGTATAGGGCTTGAACGTCGCAGGGGGAAGTTGTAATGCCTT
The DNA here is from genome assembly GCF_035609145.1 of Eleutherodactylus coqui. Lineage (NCBI taxonomy): Eukaryota > Metazoa > Chordata > Amphibia > Anura > Eleutherodactylidae > Eleutherodactylus > Eleutherodactylus coqui. Next base: position 74,402,523 of record NC_089845.1, read on the forward strand.
CCCTGTCTTTCTATTGGCCAGAAAAGCGCGCTAACGTCTCAGAGATGAAAGTGAAAGTAACTCGAACATCGCGTGGTGCTCGCCTCTAGTAACGAGCATCTCGAACACGCTAATACTCGAACGAGTATCAAGCTCGGACGAGTACGTTCGCTCATCTCTAGATATAATCCATACAGCAAATGCTGGAGTACCAAACTCTGGGGTACTACACTATGAGTGATGGGTGAGGTGACTGGTGGGCCCTACATAACTGCTAAAACTAGCTGTGCACCTCTGTAGCTCCACTCGATTGTGCCCATCATGGGTCATTTTAGCACTCAGAGTTCCGAGTGGCTGAATGGTATTGATATTTTATTGATGGGTCATAATTATGTGTGGTAAAAATATAAACAGGCTAAATAATAGGAACCCCAATTTTGTAATTTTTCAAGTAAGTGAATGGAGCGGATTCTGAATTATGCAGAGGTGGTAAATATTTGATCATGATACAAATGTATTTGTGTAAATGAGTTCTTTGTAGAAATCACTATTTTCCGCCATTTAGTTTTAATACTGATCTGCATTTGCCCAGTAGAAAATAATAGAAATGCAAAAAGTAGCTCAAGCTGTTTTTTAAAAAATGGCTATTAAAAAATATGGCAAAGTCCATAGATACATAGATTTATGTTAGCTCCGTATTACAGTCTCCAAAACACGGTTCAAATACAGAACTAAAATACGCTGGTCTGAAAGTGGCCTATAGCAGTACAGATTGACTGAAGGCAATTGATAGTAAAGCACATGTGTTACATTCATCCAGGTCATGTGAGCAGCGACCCACACAATCGTAATATATAGAAGGCTAAAGAGAAGAATATACTCTCAAAACCGGACACAGATCATCAAAGATAAACCAAATGTGAAACAGACTAAGGGAATGGGGAAAGGATAAAATAGGTCAGCACTTCTCAATAAAAATCTATAGGTGTACGTTAAACCATAGCTGCAATAACAATAGAAGGTGAAACCAAAAAGCGGCAACAGCACTCAAAATACATTTACTATCAGAAGTATACATACCAATAATAAATACTCTAACCACATTAAACAATGCAAGGTTCTTGGTATATAATTTGATTAAATCATATTGGCCCATCTACCAACGTAATGGAAAGGGGAAGTCAGACCCTACATCACACTAAACTCCCAAATACTTGCCAATGTACTAATACAAAAAGGCAAGTAGAATTACTAATACATACAAGGGATTGGTTAATATTTTGGCCAAAATACACAAGCTCACAAGCCCACATCAAGGGTCCTTATTATCTTATGAGTCCCTAACATAACTAACATAACAAAAAACCACAGAAGAGGGAAACCTGCCTAAAAGCAGGACGATCGTCCTGATAATATCTGCGTCACACAGGAACCTGACTCTCCCTAGATGGAATTAGGGAAAGAGGCAGGCAACATCATACAGGGTCAGAACAAATACACAGCAACTACAAACAAGACATAGTTCACACCAGGCATCTGCACATCTACAGACGGAGGGGGAATTTAGAAATTGGATGTAGTTCGGACATGGGTGTCCACACACCTACAGATGCAACAGGACATAGTTCAGACATGTGCGTCCGCACAGCTACAGATGAAACAGGACATAGTTCAGACATGGGCGTCCGCACACCTACAGATGGAGGGGAATGCAGACAGAACATAGTTCACATTAGGCATTTGCAGACCTACAGCCAGCCACCAAACAGAACTTCCTGCATATAATCACCAGTGTTCTGAGGGGGGGATGAGTATAATGAGCAGCACCCTCTAGCAAGTGGGGCTGGTATTTATGTGCACAGACCGATGGTGATTGGCTGGCTGGAGCAATTCACACAATCAGCCAGCCAAATCAACCTACACCTGCAGCGATGTGTTCCTGGAAGTATATAGTATTACAAGCCCCAAGAGCATAAACCATGACATGACAACATGTCCTCTTCATGTTGATATGTTTTTTCTCTAGGCAGTGTGATTTCAGCACATACTCCAAAAACATTTCTGTTTGTGGCGGAGATGTGCAATTTTGATTTTGAACTCTATTTGGGACATGGTCTAATGTAAGTGATTATAATCTGTATACAGGGCTGCAAAATAAATTGTCACTATATGAGTAGTAAATCCAAATAATTTTTCTAAAAACTGTCAAACTTTTGCAATTTGAAATAATTTTTTTATTTAATTTAAAGAAGCCAAAAAAACAACTCGTGAAAAAGATCTTAAAACCTCCATTACTGCAATCAAGTAATCGATCCTGCAAATAATCTCCCAGAGACCATGTATAAAAGGCAGAAGCGGTTTAGTACCACTTATATTTTCTTTTTTTGTTGCTTACATTGCACTCAATAAACCCTGTATTGATGAGAAGCCGTGGCAGAACTCACATGACTGATCGGTTCTCAGCTCTATCGGTGTCAAAGCAGAGAGCTGTTTTCACCAGTAACTGCGAATTCTATGAATGAGAAATAAAAATATACCTTGAGTGTCTCCAGCAAGTCTTATATGACTTCTTGGACAATGTAAATAAAACACACACACACACACACACACACAACAAAAATAAATCAGATTTTAAATTTTGTATGTAACTTTTTGCATAGTTTTCTGATAAGAAAGGTAAAAAAGAGAAAAGTCATAAAGATGTTATGAAATAACTTTAGTGCATTAAGGTAAAATGATGCAAAAATCTATAAAAAGTGTCTAGTTATTGTCACTAAGGAACAAATAAAGGTAAGGGACATAGCAACATGAAGAATGATGGATGGGATGCAGCGGCCATCAATAATCACCTGAAGAATAAAGAGGACCTTTGAGGTGTTTTAGACATGTACATTTAAAATGTCCATGTGCAACTAATAATAAAATCCAAGAGTGAATGGATGATTCTCTATATAGAATATTTTTGGTTGAAACAAAGTTTATCAAAATATCTTCAGGTATAGACACGCAGCAGCAAAGAGAAAAAGATCAATCATGTGACACAGTAGCAAAATGTGCAATGATATAAAGGCCTCAAGCAGCAATACATCCCATCTGAATAAGAAGAGATCAGGTTTGGGAACCTGAGGAAAAAGGGAAACTTATAACTACTATATATTGCCATGAAGAAGGAGCAAATAAGAGGCAACAAGAAAGCAAGAAGGGGAGGAAAGGAGAAGGAATAAGATGAGAAGAAAAGCTAGAGCCTCGTGTGGCGCAGAGTGTTATGTCAGTAGAAATGCAGTCCTCACAATGCTCATGAGTTCAATCCCCGCATGGTTCAAGTAGCACGAGGTTGACTCAGCCTTCCATCCTCAGTAAAAGGAGTACACAGCTTGGTGGGTGGGTGGGATAATAAATTACCTGAAAGCGCTGCAGAATAAGTTGGTGCTATACAAATAACAAGATGTCCTCGCCAGTACTCAATATAGTGACTGAAGACTGCCCGCAGTCTCCTAAGGGTGCTTTATAGAGATGAGCGAGTGTACTCACTAAGGAGCAAGTAGTGCTTTATACGAGTACCTGCCAGCTTGTCTCTAAAGATTCGGGTGCCGGCGGGGAGGAACAGGGGGGAGATCTCTCCCCCGCGCTCCTCCCTGCTCACTCCCGCAACTCACTGCTCGCCAGCACCCAAATCTTTAGAGACGAACCAGAATCTTTAGGTACTCGCATAAGGCACTACTCGCTTGAGTAGTTTGCCTTAGCGAGTACGCTTGCTCATCTCTAGTGCTTAAGTGTCTGATACCATCCCAATGATTTTCACTCCTGTGCTTTCACACCTGTGTGCATAATACGCTGTGACCATACCCTTGTGTGAGCCCAGCATTATACAGATTGTGATTGCTACATCTGTATGTACAAACAGTACATTTTTTTCTCTTTTCAACTAACAATTTACCGTTCTATGGAAAAGTATTGTTTCAAACACAATTATTACCGTAGTACTTGGAAGGTGCAGGTGAGTCTCTGGAGGGCTTTCTACTCCAACTTTGTGTTTCTCATTGACTCTGGTTAATATAATGTACATTTTTTTACTTCATCTCTATTGACAGAAGGAAAGGAGGGGGGTGAGCAACAAGCAATTCACTTTGGAATGCTTAAACCTCTATATAAATTTAAAACATATCTACAAATGGTATGACAGGTAGGATAGAAAGTAATCCAAGTAATACACATCCTCTTGGCTGATATTATTTCTAGTCTATTGACTATTATCTCATGTGTTGCTTTTTAACCTCAAATCATGAGTTATCATGCTGGAAGGATGACATAATATACCTTGGAGCACTGTGTGAAATCCCATGCGAACATTTTTTTTTTTTTTTAATGTCTTTTCTAATCCCTTATAATGCATTTCATTTGAAAAAGAAAATACGGAAAATAGTTGCCTTAAACCCTTAGTGACCAGCCCATAGTGTTTTTACATCCTGCCCAAGTGGGCTTTATTCCCTGAGGACGTAAAAACATGTGTCCTGCAGGGATTAAAGCCACGTGGGCTCTGGACGTGACAGCTTAATGCTGTCGGTGCCTGCAGGTAGCCGACAGCATGGAGCTGTCATCCCGGGCTGCAGGCAGTCCCCCTCTTCTCACCGATGCGATCGGTGAGAGGAGATGAAACATCTTCTCGGAGGCTTACGCATTTAGAATCCAGATTCGATTATCCTCCATGGACCCTTCTGGCTTCTGCGCATGCGCCCGCCGGCAGAATGCCGGACACATTCGCTTGAGCCGGGGAGCCGAGAAAATTTTAAATCTCCTTGCTCTCGGCGACCAGCGGTCGCTGAGTGCTTGGAGCAGTGACAGGTGGCCTCGTTGAGCAGTCCCCGGTCACGTAATAAAAAAGTAGCAATCTAACATTAGGCCGCTCAGACATGACCGGATAGGAATTATGGGTTCTGCATGCACTTGATCAGCTGTAATCCATGGATCAATCACATGCATTGAATTACACAATTCCCTGCAATTAGCGGGTCGGAATTACGTAATCTACTCGCAGAAAACAGAACACAGCATGTTATATTTTACCGCGGATATCTGCAACCTAGAGCCCATTCTCTATGACCGCAGATATATCCGCAGCCCATATGCAAATACATTGTGTACGGGCTGCGGGTACCCGCGTTATCTTTAAGCGCTGGCGTGGGAAATATAAACAAAAACCGGTGTACTGCGCATGACCGCCTGTTTGAGTACGCAGTTATGCGCAGTACATTACGCGGCCGTACGCAGCGCCATGGCCGGGCTCACAGCTGGGATCCGCTGTGGGCCTCCGCAAGCGGATTCCACATACGGCCGTGTGAGCCTGGCGTTATTCAGACTGCTACCTGTGGTACGTAATTTACAAGAAGCCCCTGGAACGCTCGCCTTCCTGCAGTTCCAGGAGCAGCTTGTTGAGCGTCTTCTGTGTGAGACCGCCGCGCCACAGCAAGATTACGAAGCCTCACAGAGCACCACTTTTTACACCCCATCTCTGCCGCTGAGGTCAAGAAATACCAACCCAAAAGAGCATGGGAGGAGGGTGGTTACACGGTTTTCTTGCCATTTTCATTTTTATTGCAAATGTATCATTGACCTTAGCTGCTTTCACATCTGCAGCGGGGTTCAGTTTTCCTGCTCCGTTTGAGGAGCAGGAAAGGAAAATCCTCTGGCTGAAGGGATCCGTTTTACGACAGAACCGAACAGTACAGAACGGATCCCATTGACTATATTGCGGTCCGCTTGGTTTAAGCTCAGCTGTTCGGCTTTTTACCGGAGGAAGAAGATCTTTTCCTTCCGGTATTTTTTGCCAAATCTTCAACTGGACCTCCAAATGGAAGTTCCAGTGCAGATACGAAAGCGGACGTTTTTGTTTTGTAAAAATGATTAAAATATGCATTTATAAAAATGAACTGTAGTGTTGTACATAGTGACCAATCAGAAGAATTTTGTAGAGGAAGTAATAGTCCAATGAGGTCTCTGCAGGTGAACCTTGATAGAGGAGGAGATATCTTTCTTTTATTACAAATCAGCCATCCTGTAGAATGTTTTCTGTTTCTAAACAGGATACTTGGAGCAATGAAAAATGCATGAAGTGCCAGGAATTGCTGCAAAGCACAATCTGTGGTAATGTTGCTGTTGTACATTTAGTATTGGAATTGTTTACACATTATTCAGGCTCTAATCAAAAGCCAGTGTTTAAATGTTAATGATAAGGAATATACATTTCTACACCTCCCTGACCTAAAGCACTTATCAGAACAGAAATATACAGAAACCGCAAGATGGTGCATTTATCTCTATTGCTTTCACTGCATACAGTGCTATTGTACTTTATATGTAAGCAGCGGAACTGAATTGAACCCTATAGTACACCTCTGTTGTATGGGTAAATGTTGGCATTCTTTCTTGAAGTTCATGTGGCCTACAGTTTCAGTAGTCATTGAACTGCTATCATGCCATGTAAGTGATCAACGTGACGCCACATGGCTGAGAAGGGGTATAGATTTTGATGCAGATTTGCAAGTCAGGATTAATATAAAATAAGTAATGCATTGTATTTACAACTTAAGGGCTTATTCACATGAGCGTGTATTGGCTGGCGTTTTCACGGCCGGCCGTTATGCGCTGCTATCTGATGCAGGGTTCAGCGTATTTGCCGTATTAGCTCTGCTAAGCTATCTTCCCCTTTTCGCCCCCTCGCCGACTCTCTGCAAGGGGAGGAGGCAGGACCGGGCGGGAGCTCAGCATGTTAGCTTAGCTCCACCCCTGTCCCGCCCCCTCCCATTGCAAACAGCAGCAAGGGGCGGAGAGGAGAAGGGGGAGGGAGTTTAGCAGTCATGCTGCTAAACTTTCTCCCAACTCCCTTCTCAGGCATCTAGCATAGGCTCTTATAGGAATCCACGCTGGCGTGATGGCGCCCGGTCGAGCGCTTTTACGCCGCAGAAATACGCCCATGTGCACTGATGCATTGTAAGCCAATGCAACAGAGGGGCAGCGTATATCGGCCGGCTGATATACGCCCGTGTAAAAAAGCCCGCAGGTTGCTACTTTTATAAGGGTGCTTTCACACGGGCGAGTTTCACACACAATATCTGACCAATTGCAATACGCTCAGATATCGCATGTGAAAATGACCAATTGATTTAAGCGATGTAAGTCACATGAGCATTTTTTTTTCACGTGAAAATTGCAGGTTTAAGAGTGTGATATTGGTCTGACCATTGTCTCGAACCAATATTGCATTTGCCCATGTGAAAGCACCCTAAGGGCTCTTTCACATGGCCATAGGAATTTTTACATGTGCCCGCCAGCGCCGTAGTAACGCGTGAGCGGGTGCACAAATCTAACTTGTGCGCCCGTTCAGATGGCACGTGCCCCAGCGCATACACGTCAAGTCCGCAATGCCGTTGGGCCTCCCCTCCCTCCCCCTCGCCGGCTCAAGTTCTTTCTCCTCCCATCCAACTATTTGCAATGGGAGGGGTCGGGACGGGGCAGAGCTAAGCTCCCGCCCCCTCTCCGCCCCTTGTCCACAGCCAGCAATGGGAGAGACGGAGCTTATCTCCACCCTCAGCCTGCCCCCTCCCATTGCAAACAGCCGGAGGGGAGGATAGAGGAGGAGAGAAGAGGGAGGGAGTTTAGCAGTCACGCTGCTAAACTCCCTCCCACTTCCCTTCTCCGGCTTCTGTCATTGGCTTCCATAGGAGCCCATGCAGCAGCCGACATATTCAGACCCAAAAGATAGCTCCAGGACTATCTTTGCAGGCCGGCATGAAAGCGCTCAGCGCTATAATGGCCCGGCCAGGCGCTTTCACGCTGCAGGAATATGGCCATGTGATCTGATGCATTGGAATCCAATGCATCAGATCGTAGCATATATCGGCCAGCTGTGAAAACGGCGGCTGATATCCGCTGGTGTGAAAGAGACCTAAAGGCTTCACATCATCTCCCAAGCACATCATTAACCTGCTGTTAGCTTTCTAAATGAGAAAAGCTTTTGCCCATTTTCAACTTTGTCCTTCTTTAGGCCTCGTTCAGAAAAGCGCTGTTTTAGGGCAGTATAGGCATGTGAAAAGATTGCAGCTATACTGCACTAAACATTGAATGAACGGGTGATTTCCAGAGGTGAATGTTATGCAGCTCCCATAGGAGGCTATGGAAAGCACGCCCCAAAGATAGGTCAGGTCCTATCTTTTCATGCACCACGGACCTTAAATGCGAGCATTGCAGTCACATGTCCTATCTTTGTTAGGTGTGAGTATTTAGCGCCTCTAAAATTCCTTCATCTAAACGGTTCTATAGGAAACCATTGGTTCTAATAGGAGCGCTTTCTTTGTGCGCCTCTAATGCGCTAAAACATTTATACTTGTTTTTTGGAGAAAAAAAGTCTGCAAATGGCTGCTCTCCTTTGCCACTGCATATTAATGTTTTCATGACTTTTATTGGTGAGCTTGCTCGGTCAGTTGCAATTGACTTCTTCATTAATATTACTGTCATTAGCATTAACCGCAACAACAGCTGTCTAGTTACGTTTTGATTGTTGTACTTAACAAAAAATGGAAAAAAAGGCAATTAAGACAGAAAATAAAGAGCTCCATTGTCTGACGGGGCAGTGTGTTTCCAGGTGCTGCGCCTGATGTGCTTGGCTGCTGTGCAGATTAGTAAGAAAAAAAGGCTTCCCTGGGGCAGATGTTTGGGTATATTATTGTATTTTCAGCAGTGTCTGGAATACATCTGCAGACATCAGGGAGCTTTCTTTTCTTGATTTGTTTACACTCATGAGGTGGTGCTTTTTAATCAGGTAAAACCTTTCTAAGAAGTTCTAGTTTGTTTATGAGGTGTTTTATTGGTACCCCCAGGGTTAGGAGGAGTTCTCTAGTTTTTAATAACGCTCATATTGTATCATTATTTACTATAACTGTTTAACTGTGTGCTCTTTTTCATTGAGGTTATATGAGTACGAAGGTGGCAAGGAAGGGAGCATTCACACAGGACGGAATATTCCGCAACAGCCTTGTGGAATACGCCCTCCTGTGGAATATTCAGCACCAAAACAAGCAGCTATCAGCTATTTGTAACTAAAAGTGACTGGTATGTCTAAACAGTCAGCAGGAGAGGGGAACCCCTTCCCTTGTCCAATTGGCACCCCTTACAATGCTATCATGGGGTGCCAAAGGACTAGCATGGCAGTCTAGAGCGTACGGAAGGCTCCCAGGCATAGATGCCCATCTAGTCCTGTCCATGGCTAGGCTCCATAGATAACATTAAAAACATTACATACTGCAATACTGAAGTATTGCACTATATAGTACAAGAGATCAAATGTTTCTAAGTTCAAGTCCCCTGTGGGGACTAAACAAAAGTATTTAAAAAATTATTACAGGTTTTCAACGGTAAAACAATTAAAATTATCTGGTGTTTTTAAAGTCTTTAGAGAAGCCTAAGGAATAAACACCAGAAAATCGCCATACCCATAGGATGATATGTTTTGGAAAAATGCCGCTGACTCTCAAAAATGAAACAAAAACACTAGAAACCAAAATGATGTGTATATAAGCTTTATAATATTCTGGTACAGACTTTAAAGTAACATTTGGTTACAGTGGTTGTGAACTAAAAATGTTTCAAAAAGAGTCAATAAAAATGACAAAAAATTGTTTTGTGTGAATCCAACCTAACTCTTATACCTAGTCTTCTGTTCATGCTTTTCTGTTGTATTTTTGGTGTGAGTTTATTTTCTGCCTTGGTTGTATTTTAGAATTAAGCTAGCATGTTCAGAAAAATATATTCTTGCTGCATTTAAAGCTGTTTTACAAGATTTAACATAAATTTACAGAAGGCAGGTAATAGTGTAAAATAAAGGAAAGGAAATAATCTATGCTCACCTTTCCAATGGCCGCCACTATCCAGAGCTGACACTCTGGTCCCCGCTAGCAAGAGGAGACATAAGAGGAGAATGAAACAGCAAACCCTTTTACAGTATGATTAAAATATGCAAAGGGGCCATGGTGCGCTGGTCCACCAGATTACCAGAGAACCCTCCAGTTGGGCCAGGAACTGACAGAATAATGAGCCATAAAGATGCAGCAGAAGACAACCCAATATTTTAGCCAGTCACAGGTCACTAGCTCTACTTATTATGGGTTAATTCACAAATAGCCTATTGTACCTTATTGATGATATATCCTGTTTGCGCAATGATAAGAACAAAGCGTACAATTTAATTAAAATGGACATGCACATCATAGATTGAGGGTTGGCTCTCAGAATAATTTCCTTTGGTGGGCCAAAGAACCCCAGGCCCATACTGAAAGAGGCAGGTGCATGCGCTGCTGATACTGGGCTGGATAGATGATGACCAGAACCAGTACAGGGAATTGGATTTTCTGGGAGAGTAGAGGGCCATGGAAAGATATTAGACAGTCGGTGGTTTTGCTTGTTTAGGAGACTTGAGGTACAGCAGAACAGAACTGTGGCTTCTGCAAGGGACCTTTCACACGGGATGGAATTAGTCTGCACTGACTTTCCTGCGTCATTATGTTATCCCTATGGGGCTTGAATTCTACATCTGTTAAAAACTGTGTCTTCACTTCAAAACCGCAAGATTAAATTCCTCAGTGGAAACGTTTTCTGCTGTGCAATTAAGAACATTTGGCAAAATTGTTATTGTGGATTTCCAACATACGAGAGACGAAAATTCCGCAATTAAAGTCTGCGGAATAAAATGCAAGAAATTCCACAAGACGTTTTGCAGAACACATTCCGCAGTCTAGAACGCTACAAAATCCGCACTGATTGACAAAATTTGCATCTTTCCTGTTTCCTGCAGACAATTCTGACCCGTGTGAAAGGTCCCCTAGAGAAGCCCTGGTGAAAGGAGCTCAGCTACAACTGGCTTTTGATTGAAAGGAAGTCACTAGGAGATGGTTGTTGCTTTGCTAGCTTGTGAGAGTCCATAGGTGCTAATGAGTTGCCCCTTGAGTGTGAATGGAGAGAGCAATCCACTTTAACTACTCTGCCTTTCTATAGAGAAAACCTCAGCTCAAGCATTATGCAACAGATAAGCAGTTTCCATTGTTTTTGTAGTTTTCTTTTTCTTTGCAAAAGTTTAAAAGGTTGAAATCAAGAGCCAATTTAGCTTCAAAGGCAAGTGTTTTTAGTTATGAATTTTGGCAGTTTAAGACATTGGAACTGATAGATGTACACAGAAATGAATACATTGTGTTTTCGGCAGTAATTCATGAAGCATGCACAGGTCAGTTTATTCGCGGAAAGTAAATATTGCCTTTTTTCCTAAGGTCATTCAACCGATCAAGTAATTCTGATAATTTGGAGGCTAACCACACTGCCATACTTTGCCTCTGTTTTACGTATGGAATATGGAACTGTGTCTCGGTCTGACTGCGGGTCTCACCATAGGAGCTTAAAATGCTCGGAGTTCGGGTCAGGAGACCTGCGTTCAGGACGGGACATGCTTCCATATTCCGTACATAAAACAGAGGTAAAATACGTTTGTGGTTAGCCCCTTATATAAAACCTTTATAGTCACCTCTATAGTCAAATGTTTTAAAGGGCCACTCTGGTGATTTTTTTGTTATTCATTCATGTGTATCCCCCAATATATAAGTTGACTAGTTTTATATATAATTAGATATTTATTGCTGTCTGAAACGTCCAGCCTCTTTTTTCTAAGATTGTCATGTGATCCCAGTTCTGGGCAGCTCAGATCTACTTTGGGTTATGGATTTGCTTTCTAGTACATTTCTCTGGCAGCAGGGGGACACATACTCTCCCTCTTGTCTGGTTTTCACCTCATACACCCAACCGAAACCGCTCTCACCAAAGTATCAAATGACCTGGTGACGGCAAAGTCGAGAGGTGACTACTTCCTACTAATCCGCCTTGATTTCTCCACTGCATTTGACACTGTTTACCGTGACCTCCTTCTCACTATGCTTTGCTCTATCAGGCCTAAAGGAAACTGCTCTCTCCTGGTTCTCCTCTTACCTCTCTAACTGCTCTTTCAGCTTTTTCTATATTGTGGTGTGAACGGGTACCTGTCTTCAGAAACTGGGGTAGCGCGCTCTCTCTCTGTTGCTGGAATTCACTCCTCTCACATCCACACTCCAAACAGTACAGTATATCGCTCTTCTTCCTCCGTCTTCACCTACATGGAAGCTGAAGTTGCTTCCATGCGGCTCTGTGTTAGCACTCTCTCCTTCTGAAGATGGACTCCTCTCCTGCTCTCAATCTCTCCCATTTATAACTTCACTTATACCACATGACAAGACAAACTAATACATTTAGCAGATAGAGCTGACAGGCAATGATTTTATTAGACTGGGGTCACACGGGACGTATTCCCGGTGGAAATTTTGCGGTTTTGCCGCAGCGAAAAACCGCAAGATTTCCCCCGGGAAAGCGCAGCTTTAAAACCCGCGGCACTTGGACGTGGGTTTTGGAGCAGCTTGGCCGCATGCTTTTCCCATAGAGGAGAGCGTGGTCCGCAGCGGGAAAAAAAAGAATGGACATGCTGCGGCCGGGGAGTCCGTGCTGCAAAGCCGGCTTTGCTGCGACGGATTCGCCATCCAGTGTGGACAAGATTTTTCACAAATCTTGTCCACATGGCTGGCTAATCCCAGGATTAGCGGCCACAGGAGGATTTGCAAATCCGCCCTGTGTGAACCCAACCTTACAGTTAACCCTTCAGACACTGCAGCTGTGTAACACACGCACAGAAAAATGAGATGACGGCTTTGCACAGTGCATCCATGTATGACATTTATGGAGGGGACCAGGATGGTGTTCTGGTCCACTACAACAGCACAAATATGTTGTGCTGAGGCGAGCGTATTTGCGCATTTGCTCCTGCAAAGCCGCCCTTAGTCTTTTTGTTTCCTTCTTTCCTTATTCTCTCCTCTTCCTTTTCTTTTTGACATCTCTTGTATCACCTCCTCTTGCTCTGGGTGAAATAACTTGGAGGTCTGTGGGAATGTGTAATTACATCAAACTGGGAGGAATAATATATTTCACATCTGAAAAACTCCAACATCTGGCAGTATATTTTTCTTACTGCTAACATTTTTTCGTCTTTGGTGCTGCAGAATACTTACTTCTGTTGTAATACTGCAGATCATTCAGCCATGACATAATATAGGAAGTCAGACTATTGTTAACTTTTATTATAGAAGGGGCGTGTGTCGTATTTATAACTAAAATACTTTTACCAGTGATTTGTAGAGTCATCCATTCTAGGGACGAAATTGGACTAGCTGTATTGGATTTTGCTGTGTATGGGCAGATTTAGTCTGGAGTTACATGTTGTGGATTTGGTGTGGATTTTGGCACAGTGAAAATTTTCCCCAAAAGTAGTGTAAAAAAAAAATATAGTGAACATTATTGATTTTTTTTTTTTTTTTAATCGATTCACATGCTGTGGAGAATTTTTTTGGTATGTTGTAACCAGTCGTTCAACACAGTCTCCAGGTGGCACAGCGGCGACTGACGGAGGTGGAGGCAGCATATTTTTTTTTTAAAACTTGTATTACACATCACTCCACAGGAAGGTACTGATATTCTAAATGTTTTTTTATTTTGAACTGGATTTTCTCACTTATAAGATGCATCTCTGCATGACTCTCTCTGAACTCCGCAGCATGCAGATCCAGTGTACCGTTGGTGCAGGGTACATCTCTGTCACTTTCCTTGGAAGCGACAAGGCTCTTCAACTTCCTAATTACTATTCACCAAACATGTACTGCACCATAACCATTTTTGGACTCCGTATTATCAAAGGTCCACGGCATGCGCACACTGCGGCCTAATGCACCATAGGTGCCAGGGTACGCACTACATTTCAAGAGCTCCACACCACTACGGCTGCACACACCCCGTAGGTGCAAATCAATATCTCCGATACATTATCAATTGCATTACAGTATTACTGTTTAATTACCACTTTCTTTCACATTATCTCATTTTAGCGTATAGCACTACTATACTCGAAGTGCCCAGTCCCTCGTCACATTATACTTTGCATCATACATCATTAAACCTCACATCGCTCCCTAACTATACACATCATCATTCACTGACTAACCGGTAACTGGTCAGAATATCCGCATGTCACAAGTCCCACTAATCATAATTCCTTTTGGGAACATCCTCTGGAGACGCATCCGTCAGTCATAGTCACTTATTGTCCTTAGTGTGCGCACAGTACTGTCGTCAGACTGGTCTTACATATCTAGCATCTTTCATCTTTATCGGGAGCCAGGATCATGATGCCATCATCTACTTCGATGACCGAGTCCTCTGCGGGAAGGTAGACTCCCTCTCTTTCCATGCGGTCTGTCTTGGCCCCCAGGTCATTGGGTTCTTTCATGCGCTGCTCAGTAGCTGTTGGGGATGGCTGCCACCACGTCCTCTACAAGTCCCTTTGCTGCATCACACACATTGACCTGGGGTCTCTCCGCTTGCTCTGGGTCTTCTAGTAGTACAAGTTCTGTCTTATGAACACATGACAATGAAAAGCGTTACCACATATGCCATCTAATAAGTATATAGTATACCGTATCACCTATGCATTGAATGTAGAGAATCTGTCACTAGTACAGGTCCTTGAAGATGAAATGCAGATGATAGTCATTAAAGAGCTGCCACAATACATAAGAGCTGCCATTATATAAGCGCAAGTCTGTTGAATTAGAGAATCTATATTCGGTGTATCTGTCACTAACATGGTTTGGACTCCAAGGAAAGTGTTTATTCTTTATAACAAACTAACAGATCCTATTGTTCAGATGGCATTGTGTCATTATTTCCCTGAGCAGGAAAGCACAAAGGATGTATCCAGCAGCTGCACATCCTCATAGGCCAGGCATTTACCTAGTCTATGGAAGTGTGGGAGGTGTTGACAGCTGGTATGTGAGAGGAGAAAATTACCTGTGAGCATTCACCTGGGTGTGCAGTTTATATACAGGGAGTCATGAGTCACAGCACTTTAGAGATATACTGCAACAATATGGATTGTATTTTTACCATAACAGTTATAAATATGTACGTCACAGCAACCAGCCATACACTATTTCCATGTAAACCTAATGGGGTTTTCCAAGTTGGAGCTTCTCAGTAATAGCAGTCCCCATGCACTAACATACCATTTTTTGTATAGTCATCTCTTCCTACTCCCACAGTGTCCCACGGCGCTCCTCGGTCCTCCACTCCGGTGTTTATTTGCAAGCCATAGTTCCGCCTGGCCTACAGGAAGTAACAGGCACTGCAGCCAATGACAGAGCTCAGGGATCGAGCACTGGGCTCTGTCATTGGCTGCAGTGCCTGTTATATCCCATAAACAGGCTGGGGCAGCCGGGAAACGTGACCCTAGAGGGGAGACCTGGAGCAGTGGTGCAGGACACAATGGGGGAGAGGTGAGTATATGACAATTTGTTATATTTGCTTAGGGGGAACTGCTACAACTCAGAAAAACCCTTCAGGGCTCTTTGACACATACTTAGACTTTGCAGCACAATTTGCCGCTGTGTAATTCCACACCAAAATCTTCATGTCTTGTGGTAGAATTGCCAAGAGAATGAAACCATTTTCAAATCCGCATCAAATTCCGCACGTTAGAAATGTGGATGCTGGTGCAAATTTTTCTGCACGGCGGCAATTTCTGGTGCATGTGAAAGAGCCCTTACATTGAAACATGTGGAACTGATAAGGAGCACTAATCAGTGAGATTGGCATTTATTTACCATCTACGAGGCCTTCACATGGGCCAATTCAGATTCTGTTAACAAAAGAATGATCATTCATACTGTCACTTATTCCTCCTACAGCTTTATCATTGTGGGCAGTGCTGATGTACCACCAACAATTTTTTGTGCAGCATGAAAGATGCGATCATCTGACAAAAGAGCGTTTGCTTGTTCATTGGATGACCAAACAAAAACTTTCCTAAAAATATTCTTGCCCAATCATTGAACCTTGTAAAAGGCCCCTTAGGTTGAAGTAAAGGATACCAGCAAAGATCTTTATTTATTTTAGTAAGATAGTCTGCTTGTTAAATGGTCGACACCAAATATTTGCTTCATACAGAAGTGCAGACATTTGTATATTTATGTGGGCCAAACAATTTTTTGCAATTTACATGGAGCATCAGGACTACAATTTAGAGCAGTTTTAAAATATTACTATTCAGCCCATAAATTTTAACTGTGCCTGAAGATTATTTATTTGACTCGTGAAACTATAAATGGGAGTCCTATATGTGTTTCTTTATATATTTGTAACACGTTTCATGCATACATTACAGCTGAATGATCTTCAAATAAACCATGTTTTATTTCTATCCATAGTTTAGTTGGATAGAAAAATCAGGCAGCGTGTCCTATCTTGGTGCATAATAAGCACCCAAATAGAGCCTTGAGAGCTCAGTTGGTACAGCATCAAACTCTTAATATGAGGGTCCAGGGTTCAAGACCCTGTGCAGACCCCTTTCTTGACTAAACCGAACAGACCAGGGATTGGAGCTCCTGAATGATAATTTGAATATACCCAGTGCATATTTTTGCTCTGCAAATTTTTACTTGTTGTAACATCTTATTGGTTAAATATCATTCTGAGATTTCTTGACTATTAGAAGTCTGGAAGTGGACATTAACTGACTGTGTACAACATGGAAGAGGCGAGGAGCTATATGGTGAGCTGCAACGTATGCTGTATGTCTACACATCTACCAGAGGAAAAGCCAAACTTCAAGTGCCAGAAATGCAAGCTTGTGTGTCTATTGGACGAAAAGGTGCAAAGTCTTCAGGAGAGAATAACTACACTGAAACTCATTAAGAAAGATGAGGATTTTCTTGACAGAGCAGAATAAAGTCTGCAAAATATTGAAGGAAAAGAAATGTTCGGTGTACCTGCAGAAGTAGAAGAATAGAAGCATGTGACCCACAGAAGCCGGAGTATCAGGAGTCAGTTAGCACCTATACTGCTCAGGAACCGGTACCAGGTTGTCAAGCCGGAGATCAACGAAGAGGTACATCAAAAAATGACAGTCTTGTTAACACTTAGAATCCTCTTGGATGGAGAAAAAGAAGTGTTCAGAAGAAAAGGAGAGTGCAAGTTGTGGGTAATTCCCTATTAAGAGGAACAGAGGCAGCTCTATCTGCAGACCTGACATAACCACACGAGCAGTGTGCTGTCTTCCAGGTACACAAATCAAAGATGTGTCTGATAGGCTGCAGAGACTCTTCAGTTCTATAGACTACTACCCATTCCTACTAATACATGTCGGACAAATGACACTGAAAAAGGGACCTTGCAACTATCTGCAGAGACTTTGAAGATCTAGACAGGAAAGTGAAAGTACTGGGAGCACAGGTACTCTTCTCATCCATCCTCCCAGTGAATGGCCATGGAATAGGAAGATAGAAAAGGATTCTAGAGGTGAACAACTGGCTATGTCGATGGTGCCATCAGCAAAGATTTGGATTTCTAGACCATGGAGTGAATTACCTATATGATGGACTCCTAGCTACAGATAGGTTGCAACTTACAAAGACAGGAACGCATATGTTTGGCAGGAGCCTTGTTAGACTCATCAGGAGATCTTTAAATTAAACAATATGGGAAGGGAAGTGAAAGGCCAGGCAAAAATATACAGCTAATGAATTCAATTGAGAACCTTGTTATTAGAAGTGGAAAGAAAGAACAAAGATAAAAATTCAGAAGGAAAGTAGAGGAGCAAGAGACACCGATCACAAACTAAAATGTTTATACATAAATGCATCGGATACAAACAAGGGGAATTGGAGCTTCTAACACAGGAATAGAAATATGATGTCATAAGCATCACAGAAGCTTGGTGGGATGATAGATCTCAGTGGAATACAAGGCTTGAAGGATACAACTTACTTATAAGAAACAGACTTAATAAAAGGGGAGGAGGTGTTGCATTTTGTGTTAGGAAAGCATACATCTTCACAGAGATTCAAGCTACAGACAATGGTAGTTCTGTAGAAACAACAGGAGAGAACAGAAAGGATACCGTTGTGGGCATTTACTATAGACCGCCTGGACAAGAAGAAGATATAGCTGAACTCTTTCCAATCAGATGGCCAAGCTCTCAAGGAAGTACAACATAGTGATCATGGGATATTTTAACTATCCAAACATTTGTTGGGAATCTCAGGCAAAAGTAATGGGTCCAACAAATTCTTATACTCTCTTGCTGATAACTTTATCTTCCAACTGGTAGAAGAGAAAAAAGGGGATTTGCTAGCTTGGACCTAATTCTTACCAACAGGGAGGAACTGGTTGAGGAATAGGGGAATGGCTGGGACCTTAGGAGGCAGTGATCATGTTATCCTTGAATTTTGGATAACAAGGGGAGGAAGACCTGAGAGGATTTAGACTTCATGGTTGGATTTCAGAAAGGCAAATTTTAATAGACTTAAAAAGAGGCTAGGTAGGATCCAATGGATGGATATTCTTAAGAACAGAAATGTCTAAGAAGGATGGGAAATTTTGTGAAATTAGATTCTCTGCAGTACAGATAAAGAAGACGAGAGAGGTACACGTGGACGCTGGCTGCAGTATTCAACTTGTTTGTGTGGATCCAGGAAACTACAGGCCTGTAAGCCTGACTTCTATACTGGGAAAGATCTTTGAACAAATTATTAAACCACACATATGCAAGTACTTGGATGAGAATGGAGTAATTAACCAGAGCCAGCATCAGTTTGTAATAAATAAGCGATGCCAGACTAATCTAATTTCATTCTATAACAGAATCACTGACTAGGTTGATCAGGGAAGTGCGGTGGATAAAGTATATCTTTACTTTAGTAAAGCATCTGGCAAAGTATCTTATACCATCCTTCTTTAAAAAAATGACTAAATATGGGATCAACAAGGCACCTGTTAGGCGGATTCACAACTGGCTAAGTGATCATGCTCAAAGAGTGGTCTTAAATGGCTGCACATCTAATTGGAAGAATGTCTCAAGTCAGGTACCACAAGGCTCTGTCCTGGGCCCAGTTGTGTTCAGCATTTTTATAAATAATCTAGAGGAGGGATTTGAGGGGAAATTGCTCAAATTTGCCAACGCCACAAAGCTAGGAGGGATAACTAAAACTAGTCAAGAGAGAGTTTTTAAAAATATCTAGACAAGCTTGAACAGTGGGCAGTGACTAACAGAATGGTATTTAACAGGGAGAAATCCAAAGTCCTACATCTGGGCAAGAAAAATGAAAAAAGCACATACAGAATGAGAGAAATTGGCCTAAGCAGCACATGTGAAAAAGACTTGGGTATATTAATAGATCACAGACTGGACATGAGTCAACAGTGTGATGCAGCAGCAAAAAAGGCAAACACAATTCTGGGATGTATTAAGAGAAGCATAGAGTCTAGATCACGTGAGTTAATTATCCCCCTCTACTCTTCCTTAGTCAGACCTCATCTGGAAAAAAAGGGGAGGAGTTCTGGGCACTCAGCCCTATTCTCATTTGCACAAGGAAAGACTAGAAGCAATGGGATGAAACTGAAAGGGAGAAGACACAGATTAGATATTAGAAAAACCTTTCTGACAATGAGGGTGATCAATGAGTGGGACAGGTTACCAAAGGAGGTGGTGAGTTCTCCTTAAATGGAAGCCTTCAAACAAGGGCTGGACAAAATATCTGTCTGGGATGATTAAGTGAATTCTGCATTGAGCAATTTTAAGATTCTATGAATAGCTAATAGAAGTGCATGGATGTGTGTAAATATGTAGTGCATTTGCATGAAACCTGCATATTTACACAAGAAATCAATGATATTTAGGTTTTTTTTCCTATGTGTGCAAAAAAACAAAAGTAGTTAAAAATACAGAGGAAATCAGTGTATTTCGGTCAGTGAATACAATGCATGTTAGTGAGTTGTTACACCGACCAACTGACATATCATTGACTACTCTGCAACGTGCATAAAGAGTGCAAAGAAGCATCACCTCACTTTTTCTTCTTCAGGGTTTAGCTCTAGGAGTAATGGTACAAAATAAGGCTTAAAGCGGTTGTCTGAGATGAAACGTCCTTTAAAAAAACTGCCCTCCGTGTGAAAACATAATAAAGGGCCCATACTCTCCTCTCCCCGCAGACTATAAACAATATGTCAGAAGGTAGACCTGGAGTTCCTAGAAGGGAACGTGCAGGGAGAGGCGAGTATAACCCCTTTATTATGTTTTTTCACACAGGTGACCCGTTTTCATAAAGAATTTTTATCTCAGACAACCCCTTTAAAGCGATTCTCCAGTTCACAGTAGAAATTTCACTGTTTACACAGAAAATATAGTTCTGGTAACTAGTGTCTTGCCTTTCAATCTTGCTGCCACTATTTGTAATCTTTTCAGTCCTCTCTACATGTATGTAAAATGGTTATGAAATTATCAGACTAGCCTTTGTACAGTGTGCATTGGCAATCTGAGGCACTCACCCCTGCTCTTGGAGCAAAGCAAGTATTATCAGAAGATAGCATGCCTCTTGCCACATTTAAAATAATGTATGCAGAAACTGGCATATATTATAGGAGAAATCTGTCCTAACCAGGCCGGGGAGCAGATGCAGCACCACTGGAGATGCACTTCCCTATAGTGGCAGACAGGCGGCAGCGTATAGGCCACTGAGTGAGAGGAGCCAAAGAGGACCGGCGTGCTGGCACCATGTGGTGGCCCAGGCTGGATCTGTTAGTAGTGACTGCGGGACTGTAGTAGTGCACCTTGGAGGAGGATGAGGGCTGAATTGTGAGATCTTGGAAGACAATGGGGATTCATTGTGGGACATTGGAAGAAGATGATGATGATTGAATTGTGGGACATAGGAAGAAGATGGAGGAGGCTTCGGGGTGGATTGTGAGAAATTGGAAGAAGATGATGGGGGTTGATGATGTGAATGGTGGAATCATAACCGTTGGTATATGGAAAAAGTACGAGATGGGGCCCAAGTTCACTGCTGGCTGGAGTATTGTTTTATGTTGTGCTTTCATCTTTTAGCATTCCATGGAATACTTAGGAAATGTGTGAAATATTCATTATTTCCTATTTTGACATCCCATTTTGGCATTCTACAGATTGCGTAACATATATATACCTTATATACAGATATTCTGTATAGTTTTTTTTAATTATATCTGATACATCTGATGGGAGATATTGATGAGTGTATTGCACTGAGCTATTTCAGCCAAGTCTTGTATGCTTTTAGTCTTAGAAAGCTTCACTTTAGCTCTGTTGTTTATGGAGGGATATAAACCACTGATTAGCAAGAGAACATTAAAATAATGTACTTGTCTCCATTGTTTCCTTCACAATGCGGAGTGAGGAGCCAGAGCAGATTGAATCCCTGGAGCATGTAGGTACAAGCAGAAAGAAAGACAGAAACCCAATAATCTATGTGTTTTTAGCAGATAAATGAGAATCCAACATTTACCAAAAGCTATATCATAGTAAGAAATCAGGATACTAAGTAATACCATTTCACAATAACATAAATCTCTTACTCTAAATGGTTTTAATCATTTCTGCCCTGTGATTGTCTGGAGAAAAAAAACGGGGTGCGCAGTCTCTGACTTGTCTTGTCTGGTCTATAACTACAGTAACAGTAAAAATATAAGGATAACAAAAGAATGTCCTTTGTGTATGTATATATATATATGGTAATATATTACACTTCACCATCTGCAGAAATGGAGCTTTGATGCTTTAAAGGGTTATCCCATGATATTAAGTTATTCACCATCCACAGGATAAGGAATAACTGTCAGTTGGGGGTCCAACCACTTGGAACCCTACCGATCACAAGAATTGGGGTTCCGAAGATCTTCAAATAAATATGATCCCCACTCCATTTATTCAGCCGGGCTGCTCAGATCATTAAGCAGTTACTCGAGAAGAGCGATGCTCGCTCGAGTAACTGCCTTACCGAGTAGGCTCGCTCATCTCTAAATAGCAGCCCAGAGAGATGTACAGAACATAGAAGGAAAAGTATACTATTAAATAATAAAACAGGATGGAAAAACAGAAAATGCTTCTGCTTCAATTTTTAATTAAAAAGCAAAAAACAACCTGACACTTTCTATTCAAGGGTTAATTATTTAAATACAAAATTAATCTTTTTATGTAGCAAATAGCAATCCTAAACCATTAATCATTATCTTTCTGGTTCATTAACAGTAAGGTTTGACGTAATAAATGCTTTTCTTAACTGCAGCACTGAAAAACTGTGGAAAAACTTTACTTGCAAGACCAACTGTTAATATTAGCAAATATAATAATTGTAGTTTTATTGCACGGAAATGCAAGATTATTTGTGGCACTTTAAACTCGAATTACATGGACACATCTAATTACAACTGCTCATTCACCAGATCTGTGTAATTACACATATCTTCTTTTAGTTGACAACACTAGACAGCTGACTGCTGTTTTTTTCATTTGCCTTAACTGATAATGTCAATGTCACTTCAATAGGACTTTACTAAACAAGAAACAGGCGCTGAAAAATAAATAATGAGCCCTAGAGGTAACAAAAACAGTACTTATTGATTTAATTTGTTGAAGTGATGAAATCCATGGGGCATTTTCTTTTTATGGGACAACAGAATTAGTAGATTCATAAAGAATCAAAACAATGAGAAAGAATTGAAAACAATGGGAGAACATCACAATCTCCTGCCATGACTGTGACAGCAACGGCGGGAATGAAGGGAACCCCTGCAAGGAAGCGAGGTGGTTTCCTTGTGAAGATGCCTCGCATATAAGGGTTTTCAGAAGGACTGTGAGGGACATATTGGGAAATGAATCAGTATGAAGGAGACCTTAGACAGTTGAAGATGTCTAGCAGTCAAAAGTATTTTTGACTGATTATATGCAGTATATAGTCATTGTAAAAAAAAAAATCAAGCACCTAAAAGAAGTTGTCGGAATTGAATGAAATGTTATATTATGATTGTAATGTTGATATAAGTGATTGCACATATAATGTTTATTAGGATACCACTGCAAACAAAGGCGACTGTAGGTGGGTGTCAAAGGAAGTACGCATAATGGATGTCTTGAGAACTTATGTCCTTTAGCCAAGTGCCTGGAAATGGTTAGACAGGCGTGTAACGATGGCGCCACCTGTCAGATAGGGACAGCGTATATCGGCCAGGCGTGAAAACCAACATACGCATGACCGTATATAGGCCGGGTATTCACGCCGGCCGATATACGGCGTCTCTCTCTGCAGAGGGAGGAGGGGGGAGGAGGCTGGAAGAGCCGGGAGCAGTGCTCTGAGCTCCCGCCCCCTCTCTGCCTCCTCTCCATGCCCCTGCACTATTTTCAATGAGGAGAAGCGGGACGGGTGCGGAGCTAATTCACAGAACTTAGCCTCACCCCGTCCCACCTCCTCTCATTGTAAATAGTGCAGAGGGGCGGAAAGGGGGTGGAGAGGGGGTGGGAGCTCAGAGCACTGCTCCCGGCTCTTCCAGCCTCCTCCCCCTGCAGAGCGAGACGCCGTATGTCGGCCGGCGTGAATACCCGGCCGATATACGGTCGTCTGAATGCACCCTTTGGCTTAGACAGATAGAAATTAGATTGACACTAATGTATATTTCCCCAAACAGAACAAGCCAAGATGTTCCCTCCATCCCTTTTAGGGCAAGCTCACATGGCTAGTTTTCCAACAAAAAAATCTAATTTGCAGTTTGACTGGCGGGCCGTGGATCTGAATCAGTGGGGCCAATCCACGTCCGGCCGCTCTGCTGCGGTGTCTGCATGGATTCTGTGTGGACTGAAATGTCAGGTTTTTTTTACCTGCAACATGGATTTCAAATCCACACATGGAAAACCCTATAATATGTAAACTAAGGATTCCCATTAAAAACAATGGGAGGTGTAATTCAATTGTCCACTGATTCCAGCATGGAAAACGTCTTGTGTTAAAAAATAGCCATGCGAACATGTAAAAGGATATCAGGCAAGGCAAGCTTGATTATGGGAGTCGGATGTACATTGGGAATATGCTGCTTTATTTATTTTAACCCCTTCATGTAATCAAATGTTAATTAACATTGATTGTACGCTTGGATATTATGGAGTGAGCTGAACCCACTCCATAGGCAACAGGTGTCAACTGTCAAATACAACTGGAACCCAGCTGCATTGCTGACCCTGGCATTAAAATGGCTTAACAGATGAAGGGGACACTCTCTATACATTGAATGTCCCCCTGTGATGAGATTGTGGGGTGCTGTTTATTTGCCATGGCAGCCTGGGGTCTTATGCTCTTGTAAAGGCTCCCAGGATTGTCATGGACCTTATGCTGTTAAACGTGGGGCAGCCCTTAAAGGGGTTGTTCCAAAATGTGGTTATAGCTAATATTATAAACAGGCAAAAATATACCACTTGTCCATTAAAAGTTTTGTTAAAAATGTAGCTTTCACTTGTTTGGCATGCTTAAGTAATGTTCTGCCCTTGGGATATTGTCTGACTGTTGCTCAGGGACACGTCCTGCTGCAGTTCTATGGGCAATGGTCAAGCCTGCACACTAGTACCGTACCTTTTTTTTTTCCATCCACTCGGGTCTCCGCTGGGCTCCAAGCTGTTCTTCAGCTTCCTGTGCAGCCAACCGTCTTGTGCGCATTGGCGTCAATCTCTCTGCAGAGGTCAGGTGCCTATAGTTCTGTCCCGCTGGCTGCCACTCCGCTTCACAAACTTTTTATGCAGATTTGCAACGTTCCTGCTGATTGTGGCTGTTAATCCTTTAAATATCACTGATGATCCTGATAGTGGCATTTTAAATATCCCGAACGGTTCTCTGGGGTCAAGAATGGCCCCCTCGCAATGAGATTGCAAGGTGCTGTTCGGTTGTTATGGCAGCCAGGGGTATAAGTGAACCACTATCATGACGTGCCTGTGGCACAGCTTTATAGTCGCCTGTCAGAATACAGTATAAAGCAATACTTTGGTATTTTTATTATACTGTATGAGTGAACATATGATTGCTGTATAAGGGGAAAAAAATCCTTAGAGGCTATTTTACACATAGCAGGTTTGTATCAGCAGAAAATCTGCCACAAATTCACAGTTAAAAATCCACACTTCGGACGCCTTCACACCAGCGTATTTGTTCATGTAAAATTTATGGGACCGCTCTGTTCTTCATACCCCGCCTGTGTTCAGGGAGCTGGATACAGCTGAAACAATAGTATCAGGTGTTCAGGGAGCTGGATACAGCTGAAACAATAGTATCAGCTGTACCCCGCTGTGAACTCCTGATAACTGATCGCTGATCTTTCAGCATGCTTAAAGAGAACGATGAGTGACGGCATAACGAAAACTGCACGATGTCAGTGCAATTAGACACAACGATCATCGCTCAAAAGACGGACAAACGAGCGACAATCGTTGTGTCTAAAAGGGCCTTAATTCGTCTAATGAGTTTCAGACGTGTTCTTTTTTCAGTGAAATTACACGCAGCATCTCCTTGGGTATTATGCACGCATTTGTACATCCCATGGACTTCTATGGGGACCTTTGGTACGCTAATGTGTGTAAAAGTAGATCAAATTTTTTTATGAACCTGCAGCAGATTTCACACTTTCAACAGAATCAAAATTGAAGAGGTAAAACTTGAACCAAAATCGCCATGTCAAAATCTGCAGTAAATCAGCTATGCATGAATGCACCCTTAACCCTTTCCAATCCACTGTCTGATGTCTGAAGACATTATGATTTAAGGCTGTACAGCTCCGATGTTGGAAGACGTCCGTCGGGGTTCTCTTACTGTATATTGCCAGCCTCTCTGCTGTCGGAGCCTATCCAGCGTGTCACCTCATGCAGTACTGGATTTAGCCAGCATATAGTGCCGTTGTATAACGGCAGAAAAAGAGTAAGCCCCCTAGGAAAACCAGGATACAAATTGGATTGGAAAGGGCTAAAAGGGTTGTCCAGGTTATAATTTTTTTAAATTCTTGCTCACATGTGTAAAAATTCTAAGCAATCATAAACAAACCTCTCCTGGCACCCCACAGCTCCAGCACTGTTTCTCCATTTTTGGTGCCAGGTCTTTGTTGACAGGGAGCAGTCATCCTATTTATGGGTCATCACAGGCTGCTGCAGGTTGAGAACACTATGCCATAGCAGAGACCGGCGCTATAGGGGAGCCAGGAGAGCTGAGTATATAATTGCTTATTATTTTTATACATTGGAAGCAGGAATTTAGAAAATAAATAATTCTGAGAACCCCTTTAATTGACCTCCTGCAATGCAACTCAGTTGTGTTGCAAGTTTCATGATTTCATGCGGCTTTATTCTGCACCATGTTGACAAGATTTTTTAAATCTGATCCACATTGCTTTCTACTGCATGATTTTGTGCAGGGACTCAAGCCCTCTGAACAGGTGGTAAAATGGGAGTTTTAATGCCTGTTCACGCAATCTTTGGCCACGCTGTGGCCGTGACAAGGCCGTCCGAAAAGCGTCACACGCGTGTGAAAGAGTCCTACAGCTGCAAATATACACAACACTTTTCATGTTTCATTAGATTTCCTTTATGGCTCATTCAGACATCCGTAATCCGTCATCATCCTAGCATATGCATTACAGACAGAAGTATCATTTAGCCTGCTGGCCCTGCCAGAATTGTGCTTTTTTTAGTCACCTTCTCTTAAAAAATGTAATAAGTATTCAAAAAGTCATATGCACTTCAAAATGCTACCAATAGAAACTTTAGCTTGCTTTGCTAGAAACAAGTCCTCACACAGCACCATTGATGAAAAAAATAAAAGAAAAAATTAGGTCCATTTCACCCCATTCAGACATTACCTAGAAGTTTTTAGAAACTTTTCAGTACATTATATTGTACAGTATGTTAAACAATACAATTAAATAAAACACCTGCTGCAAAATATTGCATATTCCTAAATTGATGGAAAAAGAAAAAAGTTATGTTTTTTTGAAAGCAGTGACGATGAAATAAAAAAAAAAAAAAAAAAAGAAAAATCTAAGGTCCTGAAAGGGTTAGGCCTCATGTCCACGGGTAAAATAAAATTTCAAATCCGCAGCAGATCACCCGGGATCATAGGGATGCATTGGACACCCGCAGGTAATTAAATACCTGCGGATTTCATTTTCTGCTGAGGCGCGGATTGCGTGTGTGGGAAAACACCAGCAGCATGCTCCATTTTAGCGCGGGTCTCCCCCAGGCTTCTATGGAAGCCGTCCGGATCCGCGGCACACCCGCCGGGCCGAAGAAAGAGGATCCGGACGCGACGGAGGGCAGATCCGCTGCGTCCGGACAGGTGAGTAATTCTTATTTTTAGGCCTCATGTCTTTGGGAAAGGAGGGACCGCTGCGAGATTCAGCATGAAGAATCCGCGGCGGGCCTGATTTTCCCGTGGACATGAGGCTTTAAACTATTTTATTTACTTGCAGATTTTATTACAGATCTGTAGGTAATCTTCAGCAAAATCTGCAACAATTCGGTTTTATTGGGATTCTGATTCCCTGTTGAACTCATGGGGAAAAAATTGCAACAAATCTGCAACATAAATTGACTGCTTTGGGTAAAAATTTGCACCACAGATCAATTTTTAAAAATGCAGCAAACATTACCTGTACTGTATTTCACACAGAAAACGTGTCCAATATACCCCGTGTGCATTTACCTAACAAGGGATAAATTTCATTTCACAGCTAATTAAGGTCGAGACTTAATAGCTGGAAATCACCCGTTCACACGATTTTTAGTGCAGTATAGCCGCGTTCTGCGCTAAAACCATACTCGCCTGAACAAGCCCCCTATTAGTAGCAGCCACACGCAGTTGCTTTCTCATGGGACGGAATACTCCGCAGCAACATTGTGGAATATACTGTCCCGGAGTTCTGCACCAAAATCCATTTTCAATCCCACATCAAATCCGCATGTTATCAGTGGGGATTTTGGTGCTGAATGTTCTGCAATAGGGCATATACCACAATCCTGTTGCAGAATATTCTGTTCCATCTGGAAGCAGTCATAAAGGACTAGTCCTCAACACTCATGAGCTGCGGCTAGCCATGCCCACTTATGGAACTTGCCAGACCCACCCTGCCCTCAAACACTGATTGGGAGCTTTCTCCCCATGCATAGTAATATGCACAGTCATTTGTACAATTTATGTTATATTTGCAGCATGCATGATCATACTACAACTGTCATGTAATCTGCTCAAGGGCTTACCTATCATAGAGGCAGACCGTGTGGCTACTATGGGGCCCGCAGAGAGAGAAAATCAATTGCTTGAAAGCAAGAGGGTTGGAATTTTCTTAAGGTTTATGGAAAAGGAGTGAAAGAAAAACAAACACCTTTTGTCATTGATGTCAAAATGCAGCACCTAAATAAGGGGTCCATTTGTATCTGTGCTGGGGGCGTCACTCTTTTCTATGTATGTCACTGCCTTTGCTATTAACCATTAATGGCATTAGCATTATCACAGGAAGATATGGGAATGAAATTTGGAACACAATCATAACAATTTCAGTCTCAGGAATGATAGATCTTTGCAATTAATCTAGTCCAGAAGCTACTTGAGCCTTCAAGAATAATATTTACTATCATATTCTACTATTTTTGTTCAACAAAAAGATAAAACTATATTAAAATAAAATGTTGAGTATCATGATCCAGAGTGGAAACGCCACACACACGCACAAACACGAGAGTCTTTCAGCACAAGTGGGTGGTCAGAATGGACAGATGGGTTCTTTTAGTGATTGGCATGAAATGCAATGTAATATTTTCTGATTAACAAAAGCAACATTCTGGGAAAGAAATTCATATAAAGAATCGTCATACAAGTACAATTCAGCACCCATATCAGCGGTTTTTCGGAAGTTAACTAAAAAAAAAAAAACTAGTTTGTGATGGATACGGATCACTGATAGGGGTGGAGACTTTGACAAGAGAAAAACTTAAAGCAATCAAGGCTCAATTCATTTACAAACTCTGGGGTAAATTTATTACTCTTTGTACACCATTTTTGTGGCATACAAAATTCCCAATTTTGGCACATGGGCCGAATTTATCACTCTTTGCAGGTTTACATCAGGCCCCAGCACTTCAAAATGTGGGTGGCCCCTAGTATCGCGGAGTGTGGTTGCACATCTCCCGTCACATTTACTATAATGTTCGCCACAAACTGGCACACATTATAGTAGAGACCTATGCCAACTCAGAGCTGGTGTAGATTTCCATCTGGCACACGGAGGTGCCACCAGATGATACTAATGTATTAAGAGGTGCATTTTTCGCTCTTAGCTTGGCGCATAATTTATTTAAATTGGCATATGAAATGCTGGTCTAAGAAACTATACCCTAATATGTACAGTTGCAGTCAGAATTATTCAACCCACATAATAAAGAAGAATATTAGTGAAGTAGAGTCTATTGCCCAAGAGCAATGCGCTAAGATTCCTAAGGAACGCTGTCAGAAGCTGCTGTCTGGCTATGCCTCACATTAGCAGCAGGTTGTAAAGATCCTCTACTAAGTACTGCAGAAGTTTGTTGTAAAGGGGTTGAATAATTCTGAAACTGCAGGAGTCATTGAAAGTGGCATTGTGTGTTGAATTTGTTATATTAGTTGTGTTGAGCTCAATAAGGACGAATGCGCACGACCGGGTCGGATTTCGCATGCAAGATCCCGCAGCAGAATCCGACCCTGTGCCCGACCGGTGACCCCCGTATACCTGTTTGCTGGCATCTTATCTGTGCTGCAGATGTGCCGGCGCACATGCGCAGCACAGATTATGCTGTGCCATTGCTAGGCGATGACGCAGATTCTGCGGCACATCCATAGTGTTATATGTGAGCGGACAATGGATCGGACAGCTTCCATTGACTTCAATGGGAGCCGTCCGTGCAGAATCCTCGCTGAAATAGAACATGCTGCCATTTTCCCTCCACCAGTGAAAAATCGCAATTCATTTCCGCTCATAGACATGGAAAATCAATTTTTCAATAGCATTTCTTTGGGCAGTATTTGCTGCAAAATCCGGAAGTGGACGCCCGCTCTGGATTCCGCAGTGGGGAGTTTTGTTTCATACATTCTGCTTCTGTTTATAAAAAAAATAATTTTAAATTTACAGAAAAATTAGCATTTTTTAAACTTTGAATTTTTCTGCTTGTAAGACAAATTGTAATGCCACATAAAACGGTTAAAGGGGTTCTGACATTAAAAAAAAAAAAATTTTACTTACCTTGCCTGGCCAGGACCGATCGCCAGGCATGTCCCCTCCAGCCGGCATCTTCTTCTGTGGCTTGTAGAAGCAGAGCAGGAGCGGTCAAAATGACCGCTTCCGGCTCTGCTCCGTCCGTCAGTCACTTCCGGCTTGCTGTGGGCGGCCCGTCCGTCCTCGCTGAACTCCGAGATTCTGCGCGTGTGCAGTGGAGACGCGGCCAGTCCTGACTCCTGTCAGAGGGCACCTCTCCACTGCGCATGCGCGCGATCCCGGAGCAGCGCGGCTCGTGGAGGAAGAAGAGGAAGAGCAGCGCCTGCCGGGAGATGACCCCCCCGATGTCAACAACAACAGGAGAAAAGGTAAGTATTATGTTTTTATGTTTTAGCAGCCATTAAATCATGGGTACCCTGTGTCCATTAGGCAGACCAGGGAACAATGGCTGCTAAAACATAAAAACCTTATTCGTGTCAGAACCCCTTTAATAAATAACATTTACCATATGTGCACTGTATGTTGGTACTATTTTTAAAGCATCATTTTATTTATTTATTTTGCACGACAGAAAACGTAACTATAGCAGCAATTTCTTCTAATTTTGATGGAAATATCCCAAATCTATTTTTTGAGGGTCAAATTGTGTTCTGAGGTGGCTTTCAGAGGCCTATATATTATAAACTCCCATAAATGACACCATTTTAAAACACATGTGGTTGCTGAGCTATCGTACACGATGGCCGCCCAGACCATCACACCAGCAGTGGGTGCAGCGTGCTGCTCCACAGTAAAGGCAGGATTGAGGCGCTCATCCCTACATCACTAGACCTGAATACAGCCATTGTCAGTACCCAAACAAAATCTATATTTGACGGTAAAGACAAACCGGTTCCACTCTGTAGCATCCAGTTTCAATGTTCACAACACCACTACAAACAGAGGCAATGGTGGATGGGTGTCAAAGGCAGTACATATAATGGGTGTCGTGAGACCAAATGTCCTACAGTCAAGTGCCAGTAAATAGTTCCGATAGGGGCCTGTAACGGTGGTGCCACCTGTATCTGGATGGTGGACAATGAAACAGTTGGAGCTGCTTGTTCTTGTCGAATGAGCAAATGGTCCTCTCTACTGGTGATTCGTTAAGGGTGTCCTGAGCCCGGTCTCCTTGTGTGTGTGCCCTCACAGTCTGGTCAGAACAGCCCTGGTGGTGGGCAATTTGTCAAAACAACCATCCAGCTTCTTGTATTCCAATAATGTGTCCCTCTCAAACTCTGTTAATGGGACGAAATCTCTTTGATTACATCGTAGAGGCGTCTAGTGGTCAACAAGCTCTACACAAGCGGAAGAAGAGGTCACTACACACAAGGAGCCTCCGAGAGCCTTTTTATAGGACAAGAGTGGAACTACTTTTAGGGTCTCAGGTGACAAGACCATTCATCTAATCACACTCACACCACAACTCTAATTATTTGCACATCTGCCTGAGATGTAACTGCATGCCGAGTTTTGCAGCAAAACAACAGCTCCTTCTAAGCAGAGGCGTAATGAAGCTTCTAATGCAAAATATATAACAGGGTCCCCAATTTTACTATTCATTCATAGTATGATAGTCCCTATATGGATAAGAGAGGCCTTATGGGCCCCCTATTGCTCTTCGGCCCGGGTGCAATCGCATCCTATGCATCCCATAAAGTTACGCCCCTGCTTCTAAGTGTTAGATTTTTTCTTTTAACAAATAGTATATTTTAGGGGTTGAAATATAGCATATATCCGCGGTATAAATAAAATAGAGTCTGCTGTGTTTTTCAAAATCTCCTCCATATGGCTTCTACTGTAAATGCTGCAGCATTTCCAGCAGGTGTGAAGTTGGTCTTTTCTTAAAACTTTAAACATAACAAACAGAAAAGCTGAACATATAAACTTTCTACAATTTGCCTAAGGGCAAAAACACATGGCCATATGTGAAACTACACTCACCGCTACGGTGCATAGTTGCACATGTTTTGTTTTTTTTTCTTCTCTGGCTTTTCAAACTCCTCGCTAGTAACTATGTGCAGAAAAAGACAGGGCAAGACCTATCTTTTCTCACCCATACTTTTAATGGGCGAGAATACCGCCAGTGAAAATGAAACCATTGGAATCCATATTAACGGGACACAATCACACCCAAGTGAAGAAGCCCTTAAAGTATGTATAGAATGTCTCAGTGCTAATTCATCATGGTCTGAGAGGAATATACTCTGTACGAGTCAGTTTGATACTACCATACAACTCCTGCTGCTCCACACCCTTTGCAGTTTCTCATAACTCCATAACCTTGTGATGACTCATAGAAGCCTCATGTTTCTCCAGGTTGATTCACTTACTGAATTTTTGTGAAATTGCTTAAAGTAAATGTTGTAGAATGGAAGTCATGAGAATATCTTTTATTCACCCATTTATAAAAAGAAGTGTGTAACAAGCAGAAATATATGCTGTGTTCTGATTAAATTTCCAACTTTGCTGATCTGTTTTTTTATGTCATTGCTCCTTATGGTTAGTAACTGTAGTTATTTAATAGTGGATTTGTGGTAGAACTGCCAATTTGCAGGGGATGTACCTCTCTACAAGAATATGATATAGGTATATAGAGTTTTCTGTTCAGGCATTACAATACTAATGCAGTTATATACGATCTGACATAATTGGCTCTCCGTTTGTGGATCGGGCCAACATGTCAAAATAAGAAAACCATGAAATGAAAATTTGCCTGACTGACAACTACAGATAATGTGGAAGGTAACCCAGTTTTGGTCATGTCCTTACCCAAAGCAATCAGATCATAAAGTAAAACATACTGAGCATTAAGTATCTAAATAATACCTTTACAACACATATTTCCCTGGGATGTCCAGCGGCTGATGAAGTTCCTGGCAAACATGATACCATGAACACAAAAAATGTTCAAAATAACACAGAGAAACATATATTGAAAATTGTCAGTCTGTAAAAGGACACATTCAAATTTCCAAGTCGCTGAATATACTATATAGAAGAAAAAAATTGTCAGAAATTGTACAGCTGGTCAACCCTAAATGTCGTATGGTCATAGAAGAGGGATACTTAAAGGGGATGTATCACAGTTGACTTATCACCTATCTGTAGGAGAGGTGATAAAAGTCTGATCAATGAAAGTGTCCTCCTCTTCTTGTCACTGTTGTTTCACTGCACCAACTCACAATGATGTACAGAATAAATATAGCAGCAGCCGCGCATGTGCAGCACTACATTCATTTTAATGGGGCTGCCTGACTGTCTTTTGACCCTGCTCTCCTTCCTGGATTTTGCTTTCAGCCTTGCTGTTGGAACCACCGGCTTGGACTCTGTTTTCATTTCTTCTTGCTAGACTCACTCCATTTGATCTTCTAGTTCTAGTCCAAGTTGACTGACTGAAAATTCTCCATTTCCGACATTGCTGCATCATCCTATGTCAATTAGTGATTACTGGGATGACCGCCATCTGGGAATCGGACTGGTTAGGTCCAAGCTTCCCAGCAAGGGGTCCTTGGTGAATACGAGGAGTCCCAAGAGTTTATACCTCACTTTAGTCAGCAACAAACTGGTTGCTGCACCAAGGTTCCACTTTTAAAGTAATGTATGCTTTCTTAATCGTGTGCTCAGGCCACGGAATGAACTGATGTTGCTCAACTGACTGATGTGACAGTAGATATTTATGATTTAGGGTACTTTTACACATAGCGATAAATCATTTGCCTAAACGAGCAAACCATAACAGTTTGTTCATTCACTTGGGTGGTTTGGTTAAACATAAAGATAAATCGCACATTTTTTTTAACAGGATCGTTCAGTTGTTGAATTAACAGTACGAGTGAATGAGAATGACTGAATGATTGGTGTTTAAACCAAACGATTAGCAAACAAGCCAACGATAATTTTCATGCTTGCAAACATTGGCCGTGTCACACTAAACGATTACACTGTGCAACACAATTTTTGTAACAGATAAGCAGATAGGCGGCTTATACTATCTTTCGTGCGCTAAATTCAAATATTATATCTGCTTTTTCTGCCACGTAAGGTTTTCCAATTATGGGGAATAATCTAATCCAATTGCCATTGTATTGTATTTTTTGGAAATATGCCTATAGAATTAATCCAGTCGGCTCACCATTAACTTTGCTTGATAAAAAGAACAAAAGTGTTTGCGCAACTACTTCGCAATCACTGTTACACAACGCGCGCTGACTGAACACTATAAGGGTAGGTTTATGTAACATATAGGGTATGTTTCCACGTGGCGTAAACACTGCAGATCATCCACCAGTAAGTTGTAATTATTAAACTGCGTTTTTACAGGTCATTGGTTAGACTAAAAAAAAGAATCAAAATCCTAAAACAAAAACGACATATTTGGTATCGCTGCACCCGTAAAAGTCTGATCAATCAAAGTAATGCATTATTTACCCCGCACAGTGAATGTCGTCTCAAAAAAAAATTAAGAACGCCAGAAATGCATTTTTTGGTCATTCTGTCTCTTAAAAAAATGCAATGAAAAGCGATCAAAAAGTCTTTTATATTCCAATCCAATTATGTATTCCAAAATGGTACTAACGCAAACTAGAGGATGTCCCGCAAGAAATAAGCCCTTGCACAGCTATGTGGATGGAAAACTAAAAAAGCTATTGCCCACAGCAGATGGCAGTACAAAATAATTTTTAAAAAAATGAAATGTCTTTGAAAAAAAATAAAAGTAGTATAGCAAAAAAAAAACCTACATAAGTTTGGTATCGCAGTAATCGCACTAACCCATAGGATGTTTCAGCAGTAGTCTTCCATCATATGTGTATCTCATCGTCCGCAATACTGTTCTTCCACGGTCACCAGTAGTCCGCCATCATATGTGTATCCCATCGTCTGCAGTCCTGTTCTTCCACGGTCACCAGTAGTCTGCCATCATATGCGTATCCCATCGTCCGCAGTCCTGTTCTTCCACGGTCACCAGTAGTCTGCCATCATATGTGTATCCCATCATCCACAATACTGTTCTTCCACAATCACCAGTAGTTTGCCATCATATGTGTATCCCATCGTCCACAGTCCTGTTCTTCCACGGTCACCAGTAGTCTGCCATCATATGTGTATCCCATCATCTGCAGTCCTGTTCTTCCACGGTCACCAGTAGTCCGCCATCATATGTGTATCCATTGTCCGCAGTACTGTTCTTCCACGGTCACCAGTAGTCCACCATCATATGTGTATCCCATCGTCCGCAATACTGTTCTTCCACGGTCACCAGTAGTCTGCCATCATATGTGTATCCCAGCATCCGCAGTCCTGTTCTTCCGCGGTCACCAGTAGTCCGCCATCATATGTGTATCCCATCGTCCGCAATACTGTTCTTCCACAGTCACCAGTAGTCCGCCATTATATGTGTATCCCATCGTCTGCAGTCCTGTTCTTCCACGGTCACCAGTAGTCTGCCAGCATATGTGTATCTCATCGTCTGCAGTACTGTTCTTCCACGGTCACCAGTAGTCCGCCATCATATGTGTATCCCATCGTCTGCAGTCCTGTTCTTCCACGGTCACCAGTAGTCCGCCATCATATGTGTATCTCATCGTCCGCAGTACTGTTCTTTCACGGTCACTAGTAGTCTGCCATCATATGTGTATCCCATCGTCTGCAGTCCCCGTTCTTCCACGGTCACCAGTAGTCTGCCATCATATGTGTATCCCATCGTCCACAGTACTGTTTTTCCATGGTCACCAGTAGTCCGCCATCATATGTGTATCCCATCGTCCACAGTCCTGTTCTTCCACGGTCACCAGTAGTCTGCCATCATATGTGTATCTCATCTTCCGCAGTACTGTTCTTCCACGGTCACCAGTAGTCCGCCATCATATGTGTATCCCATCTTCCGCAGTACTGTACTTCCACGGTCACTAGTAGTCCGCCATCATATGTGTATCCCATCGTCCGCAATACTGTTCTTCCACGGTCACCAGTAGTCCGCCATCATATGTGTATCCCATCGTTCGCAGTCCTGTTCTTCCACGGTCACCAGTAGTCCGCCATCATATGTGTATCCCATCGTCTGCAGTACTGTTCTTCCACGGTCACCAGTAGTCCGCCATCATATGTGTATCCCATCGTTCGCAGTACTGTTCTTCCACGGTCACCAGTAGTCTGCCATCATATGCGTTTCCCATTGTCCGCAATACTGTTCTTCCACGGTCACCAGTAGTCTGCCATCATATGTGTATCCCATCATCCACAATACTGTTCTTCCACGGTCACCAGTAGTCTGCCATCATATGTGTATCCCATCATCCACAATACTGTTCTTCCACGGTCACCAGTAGTCTGCCATCATATGTGTATCCCATCATCCACAATACTGTTCTTCCACGGTCACCAGTAGTCTGCCATCATATGTGTATCAAAAATATATCACCGTGACAGGTAAATATCCCAATTAAACAGAACCAATA
The DNA here is from genome assembly GCF_035609145.1 of Eleutherodactylus coqui. Taxonomy (NCBI): domain Eukaryota; kingdom Metazoa; phylum Chordata; class Amphibia; order Anura; family Eleutherodactylidae; genus Eleutherodactylus; species Eleutherodactylus coqui. Next base: position 74,439,239 of record NC_089845.1, read on the forward strand.
TATCACCGATGGGAATCACTAATAAATAAAATATAACTTTTAATGTGTTTGATTAAAAATGCGCGATCAGAACAATTAAAATTCGTGCCTCTTATTTAGAAGAACAGCACTGATATATTTTGTGCCTAAAGTTTCAATCGTTGTGTCCTATAACACCTTTCACATTGAGAGTAATGCCACTCACACTAGAATCCTAACCACGGATCATCCAGTGTTTGGTGTAAATTGAAAATTCTTTGGTGGTCTCAATTGTAGACACCAAATCACAACACCAAGTGAATGTTGGTTTGGTTTGATCGACAGTCAGTTATTTGCAACAAAGTGTAACCTGCAGTCAAACACCAAATTGAGTCCTCCCAAGTCAGGTTTGAGATTGTTGGACACTAAATACGGACACTCAAATGTCTGGGGCTGTGCTCATGTGTATACATGTAGCGCTATGTTCCCCACTATAACATAGATGTCCAATATTTTGTTCATTTCGTCCGTGGCGGACACATAGACTGAGCTAGTCTATACAGGACACTACAGAGCGGGTAGCCTTCGGGAGTATTAGATCCACGCTTTTTTTTTCTTTATAGCGAGATTCTATCTCAGATATACCCTATACAAGAGTGATTTGCACCACTCATAATGAAGGGGCTCTAAGTAGATTAACCTGATATATAGATATCAATAAATAGTTTCTTATAGGCCCCTTATTTAGCTCCACTGCATCACTGTTTCCACCAGATGCTCCGTAAAGTGGCCCCTGTGATGCAATGAGAGCTGATCCCTGTATGGATCACTAAAGACGCTCAGCTCTTGTTCATTTTTGCTATTTATGCCCTTTCCCTGGTGTGGGTATATTCATAGCCAGAAGAGGACCCTGATTGCAACGTCCAGCAAGGCTAGAACCCCCTCAAGAGCATAACACTACACTACCGACGCGTTTCTGCGGCTAACACTCAGTTAGCCGTGTCATCAGGGTAGTATGTTTACATTAGTTATGGCCACAAGTAGTGAGCAGCACAACAGGCTGCAGTTGAATGGATCTAATACTCCCGAAGGTTACCCGCTCTGTAGTGTCCTAAGTAACAACCTATAATAGACAAGAATTATACATCTTGAAAAGTAAGTACCCTCCTATATATTTCCTGAAAGCAGACAACAGTAGTTAAAACACAGTAGAAGTTACTTACTATTACCTGTAGGCAGTGTCTGTGTGAGTTCCTTCTCTCCTTTTCCACCCTCCCCTCTGTTCTCTATACACTTCAATAAACTAGATGATTCGTTCCCTCTTCCATTCCCTGTTCTGCTGTCCTGTGTCCAACGATGCACTTGACAGCAAATTAGGAAGGAGACCTCTAGTGGCCAGCCTTTATTATTCAGCACAAAAACGTCATTTTAGGTAAATAAAGTAAGGGCAGATTCAGATGCGTGTGAATTTCTCCCCTTTTATAACAGTACAAAACAAACCACTGAAATCAATGGATGTCAGTGGTTTCGTTTTCACTATTGGGATTGTCGTACGGGCGACCTGTCCTATCTTTCCGACACGTAGTGAATACTACGTCTGGGAAAGATCGGGCGGCACCTATCGTCTCACTTTAAAAAAAAATTCCTGCGCTTTGGCGTGGAGTTTGGAAAGCCGAAGGGATTCCCCCTCATTTAGGCACAACTGCGCTCCGTGCCGCCGAGCATAGTTGCGCCCACGCTAATCATAATAAGCTCTAAGTTGCACTTTTGCTACTTATCACACTGCCCATTAAAGCCAGTGTAGCCTTCCCATATTCATTCCCTGCGTCACAAGTCTCCTGATGTACTTAGCTATTCATTTCACCTTAATATTAGAAGCATTTTACTGCTTTTATTTGCTGCATATTCACAGAGCTTTAGTTGCACTTACTGGGGGGGCAGCTGCAGACATTACATCTAGTAATTATCCCCTCTGAGGTTACATGTGTTTACATTCAAATTTAGGACACCCAAGGTCATGTTATTCTACATGCTGCTCGCAGAGAGATACAGAGAAATGTAAAGCATTTCTTAAGGCATGTGTGCGGCACAGTGAGCTCTCAATGCCTTCCTTTGTTATACGGTACCAAGTTTTATTCGCCTTGTTTTACAATGTATAGCAGATGTGTAACAGTACTCATAGAACTTAGACATTTCTGTGGGAAGTTGACTGTTCTGCAGCTTTACATAACATTACCAATACATCTTTTTTTTTACAATAGCACAATGCAGCGACCTATGAGCCCATTCACACCCTCCTATGTAAGTAGGCGCAGCTCACATTGGACAGCATATGGAAACACATCCATATGTTGACTAATACCCTAGACAGAGAGCATTATATGTCCGGTTCTGGTCCGTGAGAATAGGACACGCTGTGTTATTGTTTTTTAACATAGAACATCAGTCTGCATGCAAAACGTCTGTGTGAATAGCCAAATTGGCTATAATAGGTTGTTTGCGCTGTTGGTGGAATACATGGACAGGAAATACACCCATTTGAATGGGTACGAATTGTGGCAGTGTCTTACTTAAAACCATAAATATAGTAATAGTAACTCTGTTACTACACTAACAGGATGAGGAAAAAAAAGAAAGTTGAAACAAATCTTTTGAGAGATCAAAAAATCCACCAACAAAAATATAAGAAACAGCAGGTACCTGTCCGCCGTCTACTAATCTGTGCTGCAGATGTACCAGCCGGCGCACATGCACAGTACAGATTGTGCCGTGACGTCGCTAGGTGATGACGCGGATACCGCAACCTTTCCGCAATAATGATTGCGGAAGGATCACAAGTTGGACAGCTTCCATTGATTTCAATGGGAGCTGTCTGAACGGAAGCTGCACATAATCGCAGCATGCTGCGATTTCTTCTCCGCTCCTGTAGAAGAAATTGCGGTTTCCCATAGCATGCTATGGGTGGCATATGCTGCAGAATCTGGAGGCGGACACCCGCTCCGGATTCCGCAATGCAAATCCGCCCATGTGCAGGTGGTCTTAGGCTGCTTTAACACCTGCGTTAGGGCTCAGTTCAGGGTTTCTGTCTCTCTGCTCCATTTTTGGAGAAAAAAAACTAATTCAGAAGGAAAAAAAACATACTTTTTTCCCCCCGTTAATTTCAATGGGATCTAAAAAAAAAATGGAAAGGCTTCTGTTTGCTTCCATTCAGTCAGGTTACAGTTTTTTTTAAAAGTAAAAATAATGCGGCAGACTGCGCTATTTTCCCATCAAAAAACGGAAACCTAACAGAACAGAAGCAAATGTAAGCCTTTTCGAAAACCCATTAAAATCAATAAGGAAAAAAAATGATTGTTTTTTTTCCTTTGTTTTGATTTTAGTTTCTGACCTCCAAAAATGGAGCAGAAAGATGGAAACCCTGATCTGAGCCCTAACACAGGTGTAAATTCAGACTTAAGGCCCATTTACACGCAACAATTATAGCTCAAAATTCGTTCAAACGATGGCAAATGATAATCTTTGTGTGTAAATGCTGCCATCGTTCACTTTTAGTCTGAACAATGATTTTAAGGTGAGCTTAAAATCCATCATTCAGCCGGAGAAAGATAACACAGACCACACGCTGTGTTCTCAGTGGGTTCTGGAGATTGCATTCTGACGACAGCCAGTGTGTGAACAAAGTAGCTCAGCCACATGCTGTGCTCTGTAAACAGCTCCCGGAGGCCCTTTTACATGCAAATGAAGCTAATAAAGTGTTAATGGACATTAGTCTTCATTAACACTTTATGCAAAATGATCGCTAAAACTGTCAATCTTTCAATCGTTTAAAAGATTGTCTTTGCGTGTAAACGGGTCTTTACTGTGCTTCAATCCAAAGCCTTTAATTAGAAGAATTCTGAAAAACAGATGATTTGTTAACAATTACAAATGGACAAACACTATTATCTACAATTAAGTCTTAGACAGTTTCATATGAGGGTATTACAAGCACATTTATGCATCTGTAATATGAGTGTCCCGGCTGAATTATGGGTCTACTGACGTAAAAACTCACAATAGGCTGGGCTCACACAGGCAGACCGGATTCTGTATGCGGAAGACCCGCAAGGGATTCTGGCCGTGAGCCCAGCCGACAACACTATGCATCTTGTGGTTTCTGTATTGCGGATGACCACGGTGGCGCACCGTCGCTCATGGGCAGTACAGTTTCGTTTTTTAAAAATATTTTTCTTTCCTGCAACATCGCTTAGCAATGACGTGGGTAGCCGCGGCCCATACAAAATGTTAATTACATATAGGCTACATGTCGGAAGACCTCCATTGACTTCAATGGAGGCCGTCCGCGCAGAATTCACAGCAAAACAGAGCATGCTGCGATGTTTCCTTCACTCGTGGAACACATAATTCGTATCCGCGAGTGTGAGCGAAAAAGCGAAAGTACATGCCTTTGAATGGCTGCAGTTTGCTGTGGATCTTCCGTGCGGACGCTGATCGCGATTACACAATTGGAATCCGCCTGTCTGAGCCCTTTCTTATAGATTCCTACTATCATCAATTTTTAAGAGATGAAAACCCCTTTAATTGCTGCTTATTGCAGGGCTTAAAGAGGTTTTCCTCCACAAATTTTTCCTGTCCACAAGATTATTTGCCAATCTGTGGGGGTCCAAATGTTGGAAGCCATACTGATCCCAAGAATCCCAAGAAAATACCACCAGTGACAGCAAATACAGATCAAACAGTGATGAAATACTGATGAAACATGGTTTCAATGGCATATGTAACACGTCCGTATTACAGATCTGTATTAGTGGCATGTTACAATAGGCTTGTGTGGAACTGGCCTAACAGAGGATTGGCACAACTCAAGAGTTACAAGAAAAGATGTTCCAAAATTGTTATTTCATGGGGAATTAGAGTATTTACTAAAAGCGGACCTGTCCCGAGACCTGACAGGTCCTCTCTAAATATCACTCTGCCAGTTCCACCTCATCACCACCACCATTGCACCAGCCCTCGTCGTCCTTGTTGAGTGACAGTGCTAGATCTCCAATGGAGAGCAGGATTCCACACTCAGGTTATGAAGTCCAAGGACGTCTTGCTTTCGGACTGTATAGGTTGAGACATTTAATAGAAGAAAAGGGTCCAGCACACCAGCCCTGTATATAAACATATATCTGTATTTTCCAATTCATCATTTTCTGTTATACATGAATGCACAACTTTGTGTGCAAATCGTAATATTTTACCCATAAAATGACAATAACAATATTGATGTTTGCACAAGGCTTTATTGCGTGTTACTGGGTTGTGTTGACATAAGTAGGAATGATGTATATTTGCATGAAAGCAAATAAAATTTCCTAACATGAAGACATAAACTGAAGCTTAACATTTCGTCATTTGTCATTTGACAGAAAGTGGTTTTACACGAACTTAATAACTGGACAGTGTCTGTCAGACGTGCAGAAGCCTGTTAGTGGAATGTTCACCGTGCCAAATCTGCTCTTAAATACTACAGTATATCACACTCCTTTCTGAGGCCTTTCCTGTGTGTTTGCCAGATTCATTCAGAACAAAGACAACATATTTTTAAGTACTTAAGGGGACTCTGTCACCTACTTTTAGCACTATGAGCTAAGGTTATGGACTAAAAGTAGGCGATCAGCTGAGTCTGGGGGTGTAAATTTTACACTTACCTCCTCCGTCGTTCCCACGGCGTCAGTCCTGGAAGCCGCTTAATGCATTCAGCGTCGCTGTTAAGTAGACCGCCCATTATAAATTTAGAAGAGGGGGAATACTTATCAGCGCCGCTCCATGCACTGATCGGCTTCTATCACTGACCCCAAGGAAGTGACAGGGGAGGTAGGTATAACACTCACATCCCTAGACTCAGCGGTCACCTACTTATAGCCCATAAGCTTAGCTTATAGGGCTGAAAGTAGGTGACAGAATCATTTTAACTCCTTAAAAACATTGACTATGTTGACCAATATGGACACAACAATTTTTGGGGGATTTCATCTCCAGTTTTCAAAAGCGATAACTTTATTTTTTCATTATTTTTTTGCTTGGCAAACTGTAGTTTTTACTGGTACAATTTTCATGTCCATATAATGTAATGTAAAACTGTTACGTGTGCTGCTAGGATCTGTAGTTCTAAGCTTGCTAGCAGCACAGCCCTCACAAGGTTAATTGATTGAGCTGGCTCGGTGTGGTACTTCCTGCTAGCCAATCCCCTGGGTCTGTGCTCACATATAAACCCAGCTCCTAGTCAGTCTCTGTATGGTGTTCACACACAACATCCTCAGAATAGGACTATCCACACCTGATGTCTGGCCACCTGCACAGACACTGGGCCTCTCACTGTTCACACACAACTTACCAACATAGAACATACAGAACACAGATAGCAGGTCACACAGCAAACTTCAACAGACAAGGATTCATGACTGCTCCCCCTGAACACCATACAGAGACTGACCAGGAGCTGGGTTTATATGTGAGCACAGACCCAGGAGATTGACTAGCAGGAAGTACCACACCCAGCCAGCTCAATCAATTAAACCTGTGAGGGCTATGCTGCTAGGAAGCTTAGAACTACAGATCCCAGCAGCACACGTAACAAAAACTTTTAGTAATTTTATTTAGTGGGCAGGGAGAAAAAACACATCAATTCTGCCATTGGTTTTTTTTCTTACAACGTTAGGGTGGATTCAGACCACTTTATATTGGCTAGGTTTTCACGCCGAGCCGATATATGGTGTCCTTGTCTGCAGGGGGGGATGATGGAAGAGCCAGGAGCAGGAACTGAGCTCCTGCCCCTTACCTGCCCCTCGCCACTATTTGCAATGAGAGGGGCAGGATGGGGGCGGAGCTAAGCGACGAGACTTAGACCTCATTTTATATCCATTTAAACTCCCTGTGGAGAACTACTGATAAGAGTGGCCAATGAATTTAACGATCAGCTAGCAGTGCCCGAAAAGCAGGCGATGGGCGCACATTTACACGTACCGATTATCGCTAAAACGATCGCCAACTAGCAATTTTTTAGCGATCATCAGCTGGTGTAAATGGGCTTTTAGCCAGTAGACTCGAATGTGATTGTTCCCAGTAGGAGAAACCACGTAATCTTGTAGATATGATACCTTTTAATGGCTAACAAAAATACATGATGCTACAGTGAGCTTGCAATCCTCTCGGGTTCTTCTTCAGGCTAAAATGAAATAGATCCGATGCCTCTTCGAATCTATTTCATTTTAGCCTGAAGAAGAGCCCGAAGGGTTCTCAAGCTCGCTGTAACATCATGTATTTTTGTTAGCCATTAAAATGTATCATATCTACAAGATTATGTGGTTCATATAGCATAAAAAATTTACATGATACATTTTTTGTGCAGGCAGGTTTGATTATGATGATACCCCCAAATTTGTTTATGTTTTCCCCTCTTTTGCACAATAAAACCCCTTTTTTTTGGAAATATTATTGTTCTTACATAGTTACATTCAAAGTCCGATGACTTTTCTATTACTCCATGGATTGAACTCTGAGGGCTTCTCTTTTGCATCATGAGCTATAGGTTTTATTGGTACCATTTTGGGGTACATATAGCTTTTTTGATCACTTTTATTGTGTTTTTAAAGGGAAAATGAACAAAATAAGCATTTTGCCTCCATTAAAAAAAAAATGCCATGAAAGATAAATAGTGTATTCAATTTATTGTACAGATCATTTTATATCCATTTCATTTTCCCTCATAACCCATAATGTCCTGGACATACTGGTACGTTTTATTTAGGGTATCTTCACAGGTGGCAGATATAATGCAGATTTTCCGCAGTGGAATATACGCAGCATATTACTGTAGCAGCCAAGCGCATGCGTTTTTGAGAAAATGCATTCACAGGTTGCTGAAAAAAAAACATTAGATAACTTGGCCAGCTGTGCGGGTTATACATTCTCAGCCTGTCAGTTTTTGCTGTGGATTTTCTGTGCTGATAGCACCTTTTTAAATGACGGTGTATTCCATTTCAAAATCCATGCTGACATCTCCATGTTCCAGTCAGATTTTGACATGGTTCTGCACCAGAATTCGCCACATAGACTTACAGAGGTTGTTGAGTAGTTTAATGACCCAGGTCTTTTTTCCAGTTTTAGTTTTTCCACCCCACTTTTCCCCTTTTGACGTCGCTGTATGACTTGTTTTTTGCGGGACAAATTGTATTTTTCAATGGTACTTTTTAATGTCCTGAAAAACTTTAAAACATTTCTACGTGGAGTGAAATGGGAAGAAAATTAATTTAACCATCTTGGAGAGTTACCTCGAAAATAAGACATTGTCTTATATTAATTTTTGCCCCAAAAGAGGCACAGTGTCTTATTTTCAGGGGGTGTCTAATAATACTCACCTACCACCGGCGTTTGGGTCCCTCGTGCTGGTCTCCGTTGCTGCTGAAGGTTTCCGTGTCCTCCTGCATGCTGACAAAGCAGCTCTTCCTGGTAGCAAGGCTTGAATACCCCGCCTCTTGCAAGCTAATGCTCTAAATGGTTAATCAAGCGCCATGTCAGCCAATGAGAGACGGCACTCAACCATTACATTATTGAATGGCTGCGATTGGTTAATCGAGCGCCGGCTTTCATTGGCTGATGCGGTGCTCGATTAACCAATCTAAGCTTTAGCTTACTGGAGGCGGGTATTCATACCCCACTACCAGAAAGAAATGCTCTGTCAACGTTCAGAGTTACATGGAAGCCTGCAGCAGCACCGCAGCCCAGGGCGAGGGACCCGAACGCCGGCTGCTAGGCGAGTATTGTGTTTTTTCTCCTTTACATGTTGTGTAGCTAGGGCTTATTTTTAGAGGAGGGCTTATATTTTAAGCCCCCACCCAAAAATCAGGGTAGGGCTTATTATTGGGGTAGGGCTTATTATTGGGGGAAGCATGGTAGTTTCTACGGCGTACACAATGCAGCAAAAATGACATAACTTTGTTCTGTGAGTCAGTACAATCACGATGATAACGCATTTTTGCACTGCTTTTAAGAAATAAAATACCTTTGAAAAAGAAATTCTGTCATCCTCTCTTGACTGCCATAAATGTTTTTATCTTCCCATCAGTATATCAGGTTTTTTGAGAGCTTGTTTTTTCGACACATCATGTTGTTTCTATTGGTACCTTTTTGGAGTGTAAACAATTTTTGAACGCTTTTTATTGAAATTTTTTAATTACAAATGGTGTGACCAAAACTGTGCAATTCTGGTGGTGTGTATTTGATTTGTGATGGCATTCACCATGCAGGATAAATATGGATTATAGGGCTCTTTTACACGAGCGTATATTGGCCCAATTTTCAGGCTGGCCGATATATGCCACCAGGGCACATTTTTCCGCTGCGTAAAAGTACCTGGCCAGCCAAGATAGCGCATATGGTGCGCATTCCGGTCGGGCACTTTAACGCTGGCCAGAAAAGATGGCTCCTATGGGAGCCTATGACAGCTGCCGGAGAAGGGAGGTGAGAGGGAGTTCAGCAGTATGTCTGCTAAACTCCCACCCCCTTCTCTCCTCCCCTTCCCCCCCTTGCCGTCTGTTTGCAATGGGTGGGGGCGGGACGGGGCGGGAGCTAGAGTGCTGTGCTCCTGCCCTGTCCCACCCGATCCTCTTGCTAAGAGCCAATAAAGGGGCGGAAAGCTAAACTGTCTGCCCCTGCCCGATGGCCGCACTCGGCCATCTGAACGGGCGTTAAAATGGGAGTTTTAATGCCCGTTCATGCGATTTTTGGCCGCGTTGTGGCTGTGACACGGACAGACGAAAATTGCCTACGCTCGTGTGAAAGAGACCATAGGATTATAGTATTATAATCTGCTACCTTTGATAGATTGACCTTTTACAGATACAGTGGTATCCCCCTTTTTTTAGATTTTGTTATTATAAATATGGGAAAAGAGGATTGAAACTTTTAATATCCTTTATTTTTTACAGTACTTAGGAAAAAATGTACCTAGATTTTTTTTTTCAGTTTCCACAAGGGACTTCAACTTGCAATCATTTGATCACTTATACCAGATACTGCAGTACTACTGTATGGCAATATATGGTATTCTGCAGGCCACAGGTCTGTCTCAATAAGCAGACATACACAACAGCTTTGGGGCCTTTAGAAGGCCCCCAGCTGCCATCAGAACTGAATGGCACCTTGTGATCTCATTGCAAGGGGCAGTTCAGAACCCACCAAATGGCACTGGTCATTACTTTCAGGTTGCCAGCGTTGATGTATTATAACAACACATGACCACTGCAGCCGATCACTGGCCTCAGCGGCTACTTGCCATTCTCACTGCCGTCACCACGCTGCAGGGAGCAGGGTATTTACCGTATTTCAGGACAATTGTTATACTTCTTTTTTGATCTGCTGGATTACAATTTTACCAGGCAGCACCAGAGCTTCAATGTCTGTGCCCCAGATGCCAGAATATAGGCTACCAAGCACTTCCCAGGTATTGTTGTGAGCACAGTGCCACTCTTCTTCATAGTGCACCAAGCAAGGAGCTGGCACGAGGTAAAGAAAATTATTTATTAAGGTAGAGCCTGGGATACTTGGGCTGTTTAATTAGGTAGCTATATTTAATCATCAAAAGTTAGAATATTTTCTATTTCGTATATGTGTGTCTAATGTCTAAAAACATTTTTAATTGTACAATTACATCATGGTCTATAAAACGTCCATTCTACCTGTAATTTGAGAAGTTTTGCACAAAGACGGTATATGCAGTACAGTGCACCATGGCATCTGCATTGAGTATTTAAACTTGGAGCTCATTTACGCTGGTGTGGAGCCTGTATGGCTCCTATAGGGCAAAGCCATTCAGCCTCTGTTCACTGCTACACAGGCTCTGTTGTACAAAGACATTACATCTAGGGGAGAATACATCACAAAACTAAGGAAATATAAATACACAGGGTGTTACCTCTGCTATAACTAGACTGATATGATGTTTGCTACATGAACATAAAATAAGTTCATTCACATCAGCGATGTTTTCCTGCATGGCACAGTGTTTGCGATGCTATGCAGGGAAAAAAAATCACTGCATGTCCTTTCTTATTACAATATCGCCCATTGTTTTCAGTGGGGAAAGCAGCAGCACCTGCCCCATTGAAAACAATGGGAGAACATCGGGATCCCCTGCTGTGGGCCATAATTCACTTCCTGATATCGCCCTTGCCAGTGTTAAGGAGCCCCGACTCTCTAGCGGCACTGTTGGCTGAAGCACAACAGCACCGCTAGACTTAACATTGGAACTTTGACCTGGCCTGACAGTCACTCAATGTATCAAACTCAGATTTTATCATTTTATGGCAGCAGTGAGGATGTCACTAAACTAATGACACCAAAATCATTCACCAAAGGTCACGCAAAGGGGTTAAAGTGGGGTGCAGGAAAAAGCCTGTAGACTTTTTATATTGGATTAGCTCAGGTATTTTACTGCTCTGTAGGCATAGAGTCAGTCAAGCGTGATATATCTGTACGGTGAGACAAACAGAGAAACATATTGATTGGTTGAAAACATCTTCCATAGAAACACTTTTGGTTGGAAGGCTCAGATAGTAGCCCCATGAGAGCCAATATGCCTGATCGGAATTGGCTTCTTCTTGAATCAGAAACTGAGAACAGAAGTCTGAGGCACGCATGGCTAAGCTCACATTATAAAGTATGCACACCGTTATTATAGAAAAATGTTTTGGAGCACTGACAAGTTTTATGGGTTTTTTTTTGTCTGGAGGTACATTATGGCAATGATGATATCACATATGTTATTTTTCTTCCCCAGTTGCGAATATTTGTTTTGAAATGCAGGGCTGGAATGTGGTGTTTTGCTTTGCCTGCAGGTACATTATAGGAATGTAGGATAATTTTTGTTACTTTGTTAACATTCTGCCAGTTTTTTTGCTACAATAATGTAATAACATCATGGATCACAAATAAGAGGAGTGAGAAGTGTATTAGGCAATTCCAGAGAAGGTATCATATACAGTCGTGGTTTGGGCTCTGGCATGCTTTGTAGCAAATGTGTTTTGTATGTATTCAGGGATATTGAATAGTGTTGTTCTTTTGTATCATTGTGTACTTTACCTTTACATATCTATCAATATTTGACTCAAGTTCATAGGATACATTTCCAGCAGCTTGAAATCGATACTGATCATGACAGGTCAGCATCACTTCTGCACCAAACAGATGAGGAGCCCAGCAGTAAACCTGAGGGTCAACTTGCCAGTAATGCAGATTAGATTCCCCCCACAAACAACTTTTGACAATTAGCCAGTAAGGGTCCGTTTAAACCTGCTAATTTCTCATTTGAACTAGCAAACAATGTCAGAGTTCGTTCGGACACCAGATACATTGTTGGTTCATTCCAACAAGAAATCATTCAGCCATTCACATTCACTTTGTAGTGAAGGAGGACGACTGATTGATCAGCATGTAAACACAACGATAAGTGAACGAACCAATGATGATTTTTATGCCTGCACAAAATGAACGACGGGAGAAAAGTGAGCAATGTATTGTTCGTCATTCATTTGTTGGCTACATTTAGACTGAAAAATTATTGTTCCCTTTCGCTCATTTGAACAATAATCCGTCTTTAACCCCTTCCCGGTACGTCATGGAGCGGTGGGGTATGTATGAAGAGAGGTTGCGTTCATAACAGCTGACACCCGCGGGAAATAGCCGCGATCAGCTGCGCGGCCGATCACGGCTATTAACCATTTAAATGACAGCGGCATTTAAATCCCCCGAACGATGTTTGGGAGTCCCATACGGCCCTCTACGGTGAGATCAGGGGAGCCGTGCGGGTGTCATGGCAGCCGGGGACCTAATGAAAGGATAGACTGCCTGTCAAAAAGCAGTATGACATAATGCTATAGCATTACGTCATACTGCAGGAGCGATCAAAGAATCGCATGTTAAAGTCGCCCAGGGGGACTTCAAAGTAATGTAAAAAAAAAATCAATAAAGTTTTTGTTTAATTGTAAAAAAAAAGGTTGTAAAAGTTTAAATCACCCCCCTTTTGCCATATCTATTATTAAAAAATCTAAATCAGAAAATAAAAATATGTATTTGGTATCGCCGCGTCCGTAAAAGTCCAAACTATCATAGTGGTGCATTATTTTTCCTGCACGGTGAACGTCGTCCGAAAAATAAAATAAAGAACGCCAGAAATGCACTTTTTTAGTTACCCTGTCTCCAGAAAAAATGCAATAAAAAGCGATAAGAAAGTTGTATGTATTCCAAATTGATAGTATCAGAAACTACAGAACATCCTGCAAAAATTGAGCCCTCACACAACTACGTCAACAGAAAAATAAAAAAGTTATTGCGTGCAGAAGATGACCGCAGAAAATAATTGAAAAAAATTAAATGTCTTTGAAAAAAAATAAGAGTAGTTTGGAAAAAAAAACTATACAATTTTGGTATCGTAGTAATCGTACCGACCCATAGAATAAAGATTTCATGTTGCTTTTGTTGCCGTTTGTGCGCCGTAGAAACAAGACGCACTAAAATATGGCGAAATGTCGGTTTTTTTTCATTTTACTCCACTTAGAATTTTTAAAAAGTTTTTCAGTACATTATATGGTACTTTAAATAGCACCATTGAAAAATAGAACTCGTCCCGCAAAAAACAAGCCCTCATACAGCGACATTGATGGATAAATAAAGGAAAATGGAAAAAGAAAAAGGGGCCGTGTCATTAAGGGGTTAATCTGTTAGGTGTTTTACACTTGGCGGTGTCACCGCACCTGCAGCGTGATATCACATTTGCCCAAAACTCCTAACCTCCTCCAGCATATAATGTCTTATCCCCTTTTTTTATTTATACGTATTATGAGCGCCCAACGCTTTTTTCCAATGTATCATAATTATGTGAAGGGTAAACAGTATAAAAAAAATAAACACAATAGAATAGAACATTTGAAAACAAGACTAAACAAGATATATTACAAGCTATTGTAAAGTATTAGAGAAACACATGGTCTCATTTTCATGATGTAGGTTTGGGTAAAATCCAAGGCAATTTTCCCCAAGTTTAACAGGTTCCAGATGTTTTCCTTTAAAGAAAGTGAAGTAAATGTGTTTCCCTGAGAGCTCTGATGAGAGGCCTGGAACCACAAATGCTGATTATTACAAATTAAGGTTGGCTGTGAATGCCCAGTTGTCAGGCGATCCCTCAGCGCACCTTCTTCTAATATGTGTGATTTTCTTCAGTTTGAAGTTCTGTATAATTGAACATTAACTTGCATAGAATGACCTTGTTGCATATAAACCTGATTCCCATCCTAACGGCTCCTGCACACTTGCGTTTTTCTTGCACGTTTTTTTCACACAATATTGCTCAGTTTTTTTCATGCGACTTTCAATAGGACTTTCTAATGTTAAAAACGCATCGCACAAAAATTGCAAAGTACAAACTTGCGATGCTTTTCCTCACCTCTGTGTTTTTTTAATATATTAAATAAAGATTATGTTTTATGTTCTGTAATTTCCAGTGATTTATACTATTATCAGACAGAATCATCTGCTCCATATAATGGGGTAGAGTGCATCTACATTGTCCCCAGAACTTTCTCATGGCTGGGCCCCTGCCGTCTAAATGGGCACTCAAACGCTAGATTTGTGCGCCCATTGACGGGTTTTTTACGCCTCAGATCTTAGCGTATATCGTATATACTGATATACGCTCATGTGAAAGAGGCCTAAGGTCTGTGCTGCGTGAAAAGGTAGGACCTGACCTATCTTTGGTGCGTGTTGCGCAGGAGTTCCCATTGACTCCTAGGGGAGCAGCACGCACCACGGATTGTGTGAACGATCAAATTATGTGCAAATGTAGATTGCGCCTTTCGCGTCGTTCACACAATTTTTCCACACGCGAGCAGCGATCTTTTTTGCGAGGCTATTCGTGCGCAAAAAACGCTCGTCTGAGCGAGGTCTTACAGTTTAAAATACCTTACGTGTGCACATCACCAAAGCTGGCCATAGATGTAGCAATACTTGTTATGAGATTGGCACCGACTGATGGAAATATGCTCCATTTATCTGGAAACATATAATTCTTGCTTCACTTTTTTTTGGTAATTTGTAAGTGCTCCATGCTGCATTATAGTGTATCGTTCACAACCATCCAAGAAAAATACAAGTTAGGCTGCTTTCACACCTGCGTTAGGGTTCAGTTCACGGTTTCCATCTCTGCTCTGTTTTTAGAGGAGAGAAAGTGAAAAAACTAATTTGTTTTTTCACCCATTGATTTTAATAGGGTTTAAAAAAAAACAAAACGGAAACCTATTTTTCAGACAAAAAAAAAACCGGAAACCTCATGGAATGGAAGCAAGCAATGGCAGACTTTCCGTTTGCTTTCCATTTATTTGAATCCCCATTGAAATCAATGAGGGGGAAAAACGAATCCGTATATTTCCATTTTTCTTCAGTTCCTCTCCTCCAAAAATGGAGCGGAGAGACGAAGTCCTGAACTGAGCCCTAACACGGCTGTGAAAGCAGCGAACTTATTGGTAAAACGCTGCAGGTCTCCCGAGAGCCGCGTATGGCTGCGTGTGCCCAGTGCATGCCTACATATCACACGCCTGATTGTTGTATTGTCATCAGTTTTTTATTTCTATAGACAAGACCAGGCAGAAATGTCATCATGCTACGTTGCCCTATTTGAAAACATTATATATTATGGACATGTCTGCTGTATTATCCGTCCAAATGGCGCTAAAGAACATAGTGCCGTTTAGCTAATAGAGCCTAACAAAGAATAGAGCAGACTCCCAGTGATGAGGGGACATCCTCCCGCCTCTCCTCGCCTCCCCCCCACCGCCCTCAGCAGTGATTGACGGGCTGCCATCATACATGCAGACACTCGGCAGCCAGTCTACCACAGATTGATCTTGTAGGCACTGCTATTACAACATACATGTGTCCTAGGATCATTAGGAGGAAATTATCTCAATTAAAAAAAATACGAGCAAGGAGCAAAATGTGAAATGCCCCAAAATGTACAAAAATTGAAATTTTTTAGTAACCTAAATAAACGAGGCTCAGTGTTTCGTTACCTGGAATTGCTATACACTGTGATAAACTCAGCACTTATCAGATATATCAGACAGTATCTGATCTGTGGAAGGCTTTGTTTATAAGAAAGAATTGTCGGACCGCCACCAGACAAGGGCAGGACTTTAGGCTAAACTCCCCATTTTTTTTAAGTGCCACATATTAGTATAAGACCAGGCATTATTATGCAAGGCATTTGTGGAGATGAACCATGAAATTGCTCCTAGGGTCATGAACTCCTAAAATGCGCTACTGCCAGCATTTGTAGTGTTGTGAAAGAGCATCATTGTATCTGTGCAAAAGTCCCATTTATTAGTTTCAGCTTCCTGGAAGTACTGTGTATGTCCGCTCTCATTCATGCCTTGCAGTGCATCCTTCTGACCACTCACAGCTTCGTAAGGAAGTTTTGCTAATTATTTCTCCCCACGTTTGTGTAGTGTAAACCTTTGAGGTAATGACAAAGCGCTGTCCTGCGTACATTTTTATTATTCTCTTGTAAGAATCTTGGCTATAAGGTAGCATACCTAGAAATTCATTTGCATGAAGCTGTGCTTTTTCACATATATCATGTTCGAGAGCAGCCTATGTTTGTTTGCCAGCAATGTGTCATAGTGGATGACTTGGATTTAAACACTAGCTGACATCATGCTGACTCTACTGGACATGGTGTCAGCTTCTGGCATAGGGCTCCCAGTTATTCCGCTGCTTCATAAGTAGTACTAAGGGACGGCTCTCCAAAATGTATGCGGTAATGTTGTATGACCTGCAGCCAGTACAGCTGCCTGTGGCTTGGAGGTGCATTTAGAAGGAATTATAAAGCACTGGCAGGAATGCCTTTTGGTTTTTGGTAATTGTAATGGGCATCCAATTTAAAACAATAGTGTTTTACATAGCAACCACTCTTGCGCAGCAACGTGTTGGGGACTATCTATTAATTTTGGCACAAAAATCACACCATTTTGGCACAACTGCCAAAATAGCAACCTTTAGGGGGTATATGCTTTAGGGAAGAACCTAAAAAGGCAGAAACTAGTATTAGGGGCATGACCATGTGCGGCCCAGCAGAGTTACTATCCTTTACATCAGAAACTGGTGTACACTATAACTGAAAGCTGCGTCAGCTTGTAGATCAGTGTTTCCCAACTTCAGTCCTCAGGGACCCCCAACAGATCATGTTTTCAGGATTTCCTCAGTGTTGCATAATTGATGTAATTATCATCAGTACCTCAGACATTGCCAAAGTTATTCCTAGTAAAGAATATCTTGAAAACACGAGCCATTCGGGGCTGTGAGGACTGGAGTTTGGGAAACATTGTTGTAGATGTATGTATGTTTCAGTCTGTTTGGTATAATGAAATAAGTCTGGTACGGTGTTAGCCAGTAGAGCAAAATGTGATTGTTCCCAGCAAGAGAAACCGAGTAATCTTATAGATATGATACATTTTAATGGCTAACAAAAATACATGATGTTAATGCAAGCTTCCGAACCTACGCAGGGTTCTTCTTCAGGCTTAAATGTAGTAGATCTGAAGAGCCATGCATATTTATACACTCATACTTATGACAAGGCACAGACATGGATGTGATTGATTTGCACTCAAAAGAATACTACAACAGAAATACAAACATCTTTAAAACGTCATTGAAAAGGGAGTGAAGGTTTGGTGCATGGAGGTTCCAAGAGCTGTGACAGATGTATGTAGAGGCTTGCGCCTCTTAATGCAATTGTCACGCTTATGCGGGCACAAAGTTTGCTTACACCTGCATTAAATGTAAAAAATAACACAAACATTAAAAAAATTCCAGGTTTAGACAACTACTTCAGGAGACACAATAAAAAAAACCCAGTTGTAATCCACTAGAATCTGTGTTTATTATCTATCTATACCAATTAGATATCAGGTCTAACTAGTATATATACAAATTTGTGTGTTTCCAAAAAAAATCTGTCAGGAAATTTTGAGTTAGTGTAGGGGAGGGTGTACCTTATTCAGGACCGCTAACAATAACACGAAGTGGAAAGAGGTTACAAAAATGGCCATACGGTGAAGGACCTAGCGCATCTATTCATTTTGAGCACAACTAATTAATTGCAGTGGGACCGTGTATTGCTTTATTTCCCCTGTGGTGGTGCTGCTGAAGAACCGAACATTTGCTGTTGGGTTACCTTACATGTTGCAGATGATCACTGGGGGACCAGCTTATCATCAGGGAACCTCACTGACTAGGCTGCTTAGGCAGTGCAGCAGTACATTATTTTCTTCTGTTATACGTCATAAAGCACAAAATGCTTTTTCCTGCTACCTCCTGCTAGTAATATTCTTGTATATTCCCCCAAAAGAGTGAAGAGTAAAACTCTCAGCTGCAATTGTTTCATATGAAAGAGAGTCTTTGTTAAAGAATTTTGGCACTTCTGTCCTTAGATTCCCTTTGCTGCTCTTTCTTTGTTGAGGTCATGACAAGATCAATAGTACATTTATGTGGCAGCTTAAAAGGTGAGCAGCCTGCAGCAGGTCAGAATGCAGAAAGCTGTACATACCCAAACCTCAAGCTGGCATATTTTACCAATGAACTTTCAATGCTAATAAGGTCTATACAGTTCGTATTGGTTTTCCTTTTGGACAAATATTTTTACATAAGGATCTTCTGTAACTTATGGCCATGAACACATAAATACTGTACTGGATAACTATAAGATCTTAATACAGGATGAAAACGTCCCTATAATCTCCACTGTAAAATTAAACCATTTTATTATCTTATTTCTATATCACATAATTGCTTTAATATACAGGAAAACAATTTCTAAATGATAAAACTTCTAAATTGAAGTGACCAAAGCCCATTTTTTAAATCTTATGTGTCACTTTTTTGTTGTAATAACTTTGTAATGCTTTTACTTATCCAAGTGATTCTGAGAATGTTTTTTTTATAATACATTGTACTTACCTATAGGCCCAATGCACACGGGCGTATTTGCATTGTGTAATCCGAAGCGGGTGTCCGCCTCTGGATTCCGCAGCCAATACTGCTCATAGACATTGCGGAAGGATCGAGGATTCCGCATCATCGCTGGGCGATGACACGGGAAAAGTGTCCGCTTTGAAAAAGATTCTGTACTGCACATGTCCAATGGCTTACCGTGCGGACCATCTGCAGTACAGAAGAAAAGAAGAAACAGCAGGTATGTACATATGCTGGACGTGGGCAGGGTCTGATTCTGCAGCGGGATTCTGCCTGTGTGCATGTGGCCTTAACCATATAAAATTGATAAACTGCATGGAAAAAAATATGTATTTACAAACTTCTTTTATATATGTGCATACACACACGTTTGTATGTATATGTCTATATATATATATATATATATATATATATATATATATATATATATGTGTGTGTGTGTGTTTGTGTGTATGTATATATGTATGTGTGTGAGTGTATATAATATATTTGCATGTATCTATGTATATAGAAAGAGAAAGCATATGTTTTATTGATTGGATACTGGTCTTCCAATGATCAGAGGGAGGTCAGTATGTACAGGGCTGTACAAACAGAGCTCCAATGAAGAGGGGCAGGCGTAAGGGGGGAGGTGGCATTGACACATTGTGATCACTGTAACTGACTGTCACAGCGACCATATGACTGGGAACTAGGGTAATTGGTTTTCGGACAAAGCTTCGTGATGTCAGCTGTCTCTGGAACTAAGACGTCTATGCAGAGTTATTTGCAGACTACCTGAATGTTTATAGTCTATAGGTGGTTCACAAGTGGTTAATATATTTGTATGTAGTTTTATTTATTGATTTAGGCTTTGTTCACATAGTGCAGTTTTGGTGCAGTTTTTGCATGTGCTGTCTCAAAGCAATACCTTGAGTGAATCCTAAACAGAAGAGGTACCCAAGAAAGACTCAGGCCTTAGTCAGACGGGAGTTTTTTGCCGCGATTTGCGGATCGCATGACAGATGCGCATCCGCAAATCGCGTGACCGGTGCGCGCAAGTCGCCCGCAAATCGCCCGAAAATCTGCTCCTAGCCGCGTTTCATTAGAAACGGGCCGGAGCTGTCCAGCGCATTGCATTCAATGGAGACGGCAATACAGCCGTCTCCATTGAAAGCAATGCGCTGCGGGCGAGCCCGGGATGAATTGTCGGTAAGGGCCTAAATATATAAGCCCTTACCTGCAATCCATCCTAAAATGTGTTAAAATAAAAAAAAATTGCATTCTCACCTTCTGCCTGCAGCTCCGGGCAGCCGTCCTGCAGTGGGTGTGAAGGGGGTGTGAGTCAGACCTGCCCCCTGATTGGCTCAGCGCTGAGCCAATCAGAGGCATGCCTCACTCACACCCATTCATGAATTCATGAATGGATGTGAGTCAGACCTGCCCCTGATTGGCTCAGCGCTGAGAGGCAGCAGTCACTCACCCATTCATGAATTCATGAATGGGTGTGTGAGTGAAACCGGCCTCTGATTGGTCAGGCTGTGACCAATCAGAGCAGATCATTCAGCAGGCGGGGATTTTAAAGCCCCGCCGGCTGAATAGTGCCGAGAAGCAGTTCAGGAGAACTGACAGCGGCCGCGGCTGGACTCCGGCTGCAGCGGAAAGGTGAGTATACAATTTTTTTTTATTTTAACACATTTTAGCATGAATTGCAGGGAAGGGTTTATATATTTAACCCCTTCCCGACAATTAACCCCGCGCACGCCGGCAGCCCATTGCTTTCAATGGAGCGGCTGTATAGCCGCTCCATTGAATTCAATGGGCAAACATCGTTCTTCTCTGCCACAGCTGTTACAGCTGTGGCAAAGAATGATTTGTCTTCTATATGTTCTCAATGGGGTCGGCGCTGCTGCCGCCGGCCCCATTGAGCGCATATACAGAAGCGAACAGGAATCGCAGATCGCAGATAGGTGCGATCTGCGATTTTTTGTTCTATAATTTTTCGGACGCGCTCATGTGTCCGATAAAAAAATCGCCGGACGCATGCGCATGCGCAAATCGCGGCAAAAAACGCCCGTCTGACTAAGCCCTCATGCTGTATTGAATCAAGGCTTGACTTTGATATAAGAAAATATTCTTATGTATGTGAGATTGTAGCAGTCTGCACTAGTCTGTACAAGCCCTGGCCTTGATCTGTAGTTTATTCATAATTTGTAAGCAGACATACATAATAATAATAGCATATTAAAATAAATAAATGTAAAACTGTGTTGCTGTAACATACGCTAGCTATATGCTCCAATTAATATAATTACTTGGTAATTTCAATGGCACCATCGCCGGTGTAACATTTCATTTCTGAGGCCGCATAAATCATACTCTGTCAGAGAAAGGACACCTTCGGAGCTGTGAAAATTTTACACTTTATTTCTATGATTGCCTAGAACAGCAGGAAGCATTTTAGTTGCTCAACCAGCTGTGAATAGCTTTATTGACTTGGAAGGGATGAAAATCCCCATCTATTTGCTTTGCAGTATTTCTTTAGCTGTTCCAGCACTTCCAGTCCTTTATAACTTCAGTATACTTTTTCTTTTTGCTGCACTTTATTGTTCTTTCCTGAAATATTTTGAATTACAGAAGAGTTAATTTGCATTTACGGTTAACAGGATAAGAAAAGGAATCTGAACTTTTGATGTAAACAAAGGGCAATACCTGTAGGAAGGTCATAAGCATAGAGATGAATTACAGTAAAGTAGGGATTATATTGCCTGATTTAAAGGAGAAGATCACAAATAAGATAAAGGGTGCCATCCTGTAAGCTGGTGGGTACAAGACCTGCAGGTTGCAAAGCGGCGACATTCACTTTAATTGCAGATGCAATGCTTGCTGTGACCCTGAAAATAAGACAGGGTCTTATATTAATTTTTGCTCCAAAAGATTTTACTTTTTTGCATGTATAGCTGCCTGGACACTATTTAAATTTACTGTTTTTATTAACTGTAATAAGGGCTAATTTTTGGAGTAGGACTTGTATTTCAAGCATCGTCAAAAATCCTGAAAAAGCATGCTGCATCCTCACAAATCCTGAGAAAGTGTGCTAGGGCTTATTTTCAGGGTTAGGTCTTATTTTCAAGGAAACAGGGTAACACTGTTATCTTTGGCTATGTGTCTTGGCCAAAGTTGTTGTATAGTCCTAAACCAAAGTAGAGGTATCAGCATCTTCTTCAAAACATTTATTGGCCAAATGGTCATTAAAAGGCAGAAGGCTACAACAAATAGTTATATAGCAGTCCTGGCATGACTTCTAAAACAATAAAACACTACGGTATGAGAGATTTATATGACCACAAGACATCTTCCCTACTTTTAATAGTGCTACATGTCGTGAGCCCATCTGCCATAGAGAAATCTATGAAGTGGACTGGAAAGAAAAATTCCGCATTGATTACTGCATTTTACAGTTTCTAAATATACTGAGTAAGCAGATAACAAGCTGCAAGTCTTGTCTATGCACTTAAGTTGCATCGCTAAATCCTGTGGTTCCTGCTTTTGTATAGAATATATTGTGATATGATTTAAGGTTGATTGATGTATGTAAACCTCAGATTGTTAAGCTGTCATCCTGCCAGTTCACTCTCCCAACAGAAGTTTTTAATGTCAGTTTAATTTACTCAGCGAAAGGGCAGAAATGGATGTCGACAGGTCATAAATCATTCTAGTCCTTTCTTACGTTTCCGAATTTATTTTCTGCAAGGAACTGAAAAGGTTTTACAAAGGGCCTTTAACTTTTTCACAGTAATGTCAATTATTGTTGAAACTTTGAGCTGTAAAAATATTGGTTTACCAAATCAAACTATGAAATCATTACATCGATCATTAAACTTTTATAGCCTTCTGGATGTGTCTCTGCGTTGAAAACAGGCGAAGTCGGTGAAACATCAGCATCCCTACTAGAAGTGGCTTTATGCGAGTAGAGTCATGTGCCAGGCGCAATACTTGCTAGACCCGAGAGTCTCTAGTGGTACCAGGTGAACTGAAGTTTGGGAGAACACAGGGGCTATTCATGTTTTAGCCAGTTACAACCTTGGCCTGTAGTAGAAGATTACAACTCAAGGTGCTAGAATGCCTGTTGTGTATAAAAGACGCTTACTATTTATATTTTATTTAAAGCAAACTGAAAGAAGTTTTTCATTAATGCTTTGCACAAATGTAATACCGACTCTGAAAATTAAGTAGTGCCAGTGGTTTATTCCACTTTTTTTTGTAATCTACTTTGAGAAAGAAAGAGACCAAGGGATTACAGTCTGATGAATATTGAATTTTGCACTTGTTCTTTCTATGGGACATCCATGTTGTATGTATCTGATGTAATGCAATAGAATTATATGGTTGTGCTTAACTTTCCTAATCAAACTTTGAAAACTGATCTTGGGATCTTTAATTTCTGTATTTTTCCTTAAAGGGGTTGTCTCGCGCCGAAACGTTTTTTGTTTTTTTTCCATAGGCCCCCCGTTCGGCGCAGGACAAACCCAAGGGATGTATTAAAAAAAAAATATATATATATTACTTACCCGAATCCCCGCTCTGCGACTTCTTCTTTCTTCCTACTTCTTCCTTCACCAAGATGGCCGCCGGGATCTTTACCCACAATTCACCGCGGGTCTTCTCCCATGGTGCACCGTGGGCTCTGTGTGGTCCATTGCCGATTCCAGCCTCCTGATTGGCTGGAATCGGCACACGTGACGGGGCGGAGCTACAATGACCAGCTCTCCGGCACGAGTGGCCCCATTCACCAGGCAGAAGACCGCACAGCGCAAGCGCGTCTAAAAACGCCAGAAGACAGCGAAATTAGACGGATCCATGGAGATGGGGACGCTAGCAACGGAGCAGGTAAGTGAATAACTTCTGTATGGCTCATATTTAATGCACGATGTATATTACAAAGTGCATTAATATGGCCATACAGAAGTGTATAACCCCACTTGCTGCCGTGAGACAACCCCTTTAAGGAATGCTGACTAAGGCCAGATTCCCATTACTGTATGTGAGTTGTGCCCAAGAAACTCAGGCTCAACTTGGATATAACAATATACAGACACTCATCCATGTGCTGTCCAGCCTCTATGGACATTGCATTTTGATTATTTTTCTTTTAACATGGACCTACAACCCGTGTGAAAAATCAGTCCTATGAATAGCCTCATAGGTTATAGTGAGGCCATGTGCTGTCCACAGAATACACAGAGAGCACACAGTCCAAAAATACAGCTATGTGAATGGGCCCTAACATACAGTCACTACATAAATACTACACATCTTGATGAATTAACACTATTTATGCAGCACCATGCGGAGAATTCTTGATAGGTGTTAATCTCCTAGACCACTTCAATCTAAGGTCCGCAATTCATGCAAAATATTAAAAATTGGCAGCACTTCAGCGTTGTGTTAAAACATTTTGTGGACACAATTTTTTTTTAGATATATGCAGGATATGTAAAGTCATAATATATTTGCTAACACCTGTCACTCATAAATTGTCTTCTCTCTTCAACAGCATGCATGTTCCGGTACAATGGGATATCATTCGTCTACCTCATTTACCTCTTGCTTATTCCTTTATTTTCGGAACCCACCAAGATAACAATGCAAGGTAAGATCTGGCATTGAAAGTAGTCTTGGATTATATCATTTATTTACTGTTTCCGTAGTAGAAAAGCTTTTCTATTTTCATGGGTACTTGTGTTACAATACTGTATGTGCTCTATAAATAGTGAGGATACGAACAACTGCCAAGTATCTCCTGGTTCATTTAGAGCACTGCTGTTCTTCTATGGAGATTGGATCATGCAGAAAGTAAAGCAATAATCAGTCTTGCTGTTTGATTCTCTAGCATTATACTTTTATTAGTTGATCGCCTCCTACTCCAAGCAGAAGCTCTATGCAGATAAAGTAAGGAAACCATAAAGAAATCAGATTCCCTGCAGATTCTTGCTGCCTATCACTTTCATACTTAAGTTATTAATGATGTTAAAGCATCCCATATTCATTGGATTGCTATTATCACCCTTGGACTTGCACATAGAGTGAAGATAAGTCCAACATGTCTGGTTCCGCTCCTACTTTCCATTACATTAATTTAATTTGCACGTACTCTTGTCTACATACCTCAACACACTAAACCAAAAATCAATAATTTTACTTAACTGCAATGGCTAACAATGTTGGATTTCAAGGAGGGGAAGGGGTGTCTGTTCTAGAGAAAAAAAGACAATAATCAAAAACATTTTTTTCTGACAGAACTCCTCTTATCAAAAATCCGAACTTAAATAAAAGGGTCTGGTAACAAAAACATATATGTGTTAATATACAACAGAACCTGATATTCTTTTTTTTCTGAGGAATTGTTGTGTACATTGCATTCAGACAGTCATCAGACCCTTGAATTTTTATTTTTTTTACATTTTATTATGCTCTGAACTTGTACAAATGAAAAAAATCAGGTTTTTCCCCATCATTCTGCACTCAATACCCCATAATGACAAAGTGAAATCAGAATGTTAGAAATCTTTGTAAATTTTTTACAAATTAAGGGCTCATTCAGACAACCATATATTGGCTGGGTTTTCACGCCCGGCCGATATACGGTGTCCCTCTCTGCAGGGGGAGGGTCTGGAAGAGCCGGGAGCAGTGCACTGAGCTCCCGCCCCCTCTCCGCCCCTCGCCACTATTTGCAATGGGAGAGGGTGGGGTGGCGGCAGAGCTAAGTCTAGGAAAGTAGCTCCGCCCCTCCCTTCCCACTGCAAATAATGGTGAGGGGCAGAGAGGGGGCGGGATCTCAGTGCACTGCTCCCGACTCTTTCAGCCTCCTCCCCCTGCAGTGTGGGTCACTATATATCGGCCGGGCGTGAAAACCCGGCCGATATACGGTCATCTGAAGCCGCCCTACACACTAACATTTTGCTTTGACGTAAGTATTCAAACAATTTGGTATGACACTAAAAAATTAATTCTGGGGGCCTCCCATTTCTCTTGATCATCTTTGAGATGTTTATACAACTTGGTTGGAGTCCACCTCTGGGAAATTCAGTTGATTGAACATAATTTTAACCCCTTGATGATTTTGGGCATACATGTATGCCCTCCGGTGTCAGGGTTTGCATGCTCCACATACGGCAGGTACCGGCTGCCTTTGACAGCTTCTTGCAACAGACACAATTAGCACCAATGCTGATCGCTGTTGCTAATCCTTCAAATGCCATTGTCAACTCTGACATTGGCATTTAATTGCCCCAATCAGAGTTTGGGGGGCCCGGATGGAGCTCCACGATGAGATCTCGAAGTATCATTTGATTGTCATGGCAGCCCAGGGCCTTATGAAGGCCTCCAGGACTGCCATGTATTTCTGCCCTTTTAGGACAGGTCAGCAGAAATACCACATATTGCAAGTATTGTAGTATATAGCATAAGCAATGAAATGATCGTAAGTTCAAATGCTCTATGAAGTCTTAAAAAAAATAAATGGAAAATAAAGTGTTACTATAAAAAAGAAAGGATACTAAAAGTTCAAGAAAAAAACATTTTTCTTTGTTTGTATACATATTTGTATAAAAAAACAAAAACATATTTGGTACTGTTATGTCTGTAAAAGTCCAATTTATCTAAATAACTTATTATTTATCCAGTATAGTGAATGACGGCAGAAAAAAGTAAAGAACGCCAGAATGTCTCCCAAAAATAGTTTTTATAAAAAGCGATCAAAAAAGTCATATGTACTCCAAAATGGCACCAATAGAAACCAGAACCCCCAAAATCACAAGCTCTCAAACAACCCGATTGATGGAAAGATAAAAAAGTTATGGCATACAGAATCTACTGACAGAAATTATATATATATATATATATTTTTTTTTTATTTTTTTTTTTAAATTTATTTATTCATTTATTTATTTATTTATTTATTTTAAAGATATTTTATTTTGTAATAGTAGTACTGCAAAAAAAACTAAATAAATCTGGTACAATTGTAATTGCACTGACCTACAAAATAAAATTATCATATCATTTTTGTCGCAGTATGTATGCCGTAATAACAATACCCCCGCAAAGATGACAAAATAGTGTTTTTTTCCATTTCACTCTCCTTATAAATTTTCAAAAGTTTTGCAGTGCTTTATGATACTTTAAATAGTACAATTGAAAAGCACAATTTATCCTGCAAAAAAGAAGCTGTCAGATTGTAACGTTGATGAAAAAACAAAAGAATTCAGATTTTTTGAAAGTGGGGAGGAGAAACAGAACATTAGAAAAAAAAGGCTGAGTCCTTAAAGTGTTAAAAGACACACAGCTGTCTATATAAGATCTCACAGCTCACAATGCATGTTAGAGCCAAAACCGAGCCATGAGGAGGAAAAAAATACCTGTAGAGCTCAGAGACATGATTGTATGGAGGTAAAAGGTCTATAGTTAGCTACAAAAACATTTCTGCTGCACTTAAAGTTCCCAAGAACACAGTGGCCTCCATAATTCTTAAATGGGAGAAATTTGGAACAACCGGGACTCTTCCTAGACCTGAGAGGTGGCCAAGAACCTAGTGATCACTCTGGCTGACCTCCAAACATTGTGTACAGTTGAGAGAAACTTCCAGAAGGCCAACCATCACTACAGCACTCCACTGCAGCAATCTGGGCTTTACAGCAGAGTGGTCAGAAAGAAGCCTCTCCCCAGTAAAAGACTCATGAAAACCTGCTAGGAGTTTGCCAAAGAGCACCTAAAGAACTCTCAGACTATAAGATACAAAATTGCTCCATCATACCCAACTATACTTGAGGCTGCAACTAATGCCAAAGGTGTTACGCTCGTGTTGTCTAGTGAGCACCTGGCTCACATGAACGTTACCATGGATAGGGAACACTAAGTGAAACAACCATCAAATAACACCTCTCCCTATTTTCTAAACAGGAAGATGACCAAGGACTTACCTGAGCAGGGACATTGCCCCAATAAGGTATTCGGATCTTGGCACTCGCTGCCCCTAGGAACCCAGGCTGAGACACA
This sequence comes from Eleutherodactylus coqui, assembly GCF_035609145.1. Taxonomy (NCBI): domain Eukaryota; kingdom Metazoa; phylum Chordata; class Amphibia; order Anura; family Eleutherodactylidae; genus Eleutherodactylus; species Eleutherodactylus coqui. The sequence goes on from NC_089845.1 coordinate 74,467,301, forward strand.
TACACATGCCACCACCAACAGGGACAACTGGACAGGATAAGAAGACACTCAGAGCCATAATCACACCATACAGCAACCAATACACAAACAGTAGTAGCAGATGTTAATGCTATAAATGCCAGGTATTAGATTACATTTTGGCCAAAATATGGAAGCTAGCGGGCCACGTCATGGCTCCTGGCTATACCACTAGTCCCTACACTAACCAGGAGTCCAACGGCATAACCAACAAAACACAAACCTTTCTTGCAGAAACCACACATAGAACCTGCTCACACCACACACAGAGAGAGAATAAGAACAGAGAGTGCTGAACACACCTTCCCACACCTGGGAAGACCGCTTATATGTGTACTGACCTAGTGTGATTGGCTGACTGGAGACACACACATGCCTAGCCAGCACAATCCCCACACCTGAGCAGGAGAACTCTAAAGCACCTGTAGAACCACAGGTCTCAGAAAACAGACGTGACAAAAAGTACTTCAACTAAGTACCGAATACTCATATCAATGCAAAATCTTATTTTATCATTTTTTTTCATTGACAAAGATTTCGAACCCTCTGTTTTCATGTTGTCATTATGGGGAACTCAATGCAGAATTATGGGGGGAAACTTGATTTTTTTTATTTGCACAAGGCTACAACATAAGAAAATGTAAAATAAGTGAAAGGGTGTGCAGACTATCCGAATGCACTTTATGTATAGCTTCAACACAATCTTAGTAATATTACTCTTACACTGCAAGACTGAAAAAAATTATGATTGAAATGTTTAATATTTAATAACAATGTTTCCCTATCACGTTTATGTGCTATTATCATCATTAATGTAAAGAACACGTTAGCAAAAGAAGATCTCTTAAGAGCCAAGTGTTTTGTGCCAGTCAGCCAAAATGTTACCGAGTCTGATGCAGCTTTTAAAGTGCTGCTATAGGCATTTAATCATATGTTATTCATGAAAGATTTTGCACCTACACCTTCAAAGAGCCTTAACCCCTTCAAGACAAGAGATTTTTCATTTATTTTTTTCATTTTTTTTGTCTTCACCCTTTAAGAGCAATACCATTTTTTATTATGCCATCAACATATCTGTACGATAGCCTGTTTTTTTGTCCCAATGCGCCTGCTGAAACTTTAGAATGGTATCAGCCTTGGTTAAAATGACCTGCTTGATGGCACATGCTCACTGTTATTTTGGGTCTAGACACCGACAGGAGCAATTCCCTGTATGTGTATAGGCAGATTGGTTGGCTGGGTGGTGGGACAGCTCAGCCAGCCAATCGCCTGTAGGATGGATACACTGGTGGATTTAAACTGCGGAATCTGGAGCGGGCGACTGCTTTCGGATGCCTCAGCAAATACCGCTCACAGCATGCTATGCAAAAGTGATTCTTCATTGATAAGCGGAAACCAATTACGGTTTCTTCTCGCGGACGAAAAATAGCTCCATTTTCCGGTGGTGTCTGCCGGGATAGATTCCGTGGGAAAAGCAGGAGTTAAAAAAAAATGTGCACTGCGCATGTCCGACGGCGAGCCGTGCGGACCATCCACAGTAAGGATGAAGATCAATAAAGCAGGTACACACGGATGCCACTGCTGCCGGTGCCAAATCCTGCTGCAGGATTTTGTATGCGGAATCTGGCTCTGCTGTGTGCAGGAGGCCTTAGTTTGTGTATATTTATTACCGGCTCTTCCTTATACAGCATGCCTATTGTACTCATGCCTGTCTTCTGTCTGGGTCCTGTCTGAAGACTCTCTGTCTGAAGGGGTTTCTAGTAAACTAACCCTTATTAATTGTACTGACCCATAGAATAAAGATAACATTCCATATTTACTGCAACGTGAATGCCGTAAAATCACCTCTCTTCCCCCCAAAAATGGTGCAATTGCGTTTTTTTTTAAATTTCTCGAACTCACAAATTTTAAAATGTTTTTCAATGCGTTATATGGTACATTAAGGCCTCGGTCAGATGACCGTTTTTTGCCGCGATTTGCGGATCGCATGACGGATGCGCATCCGCAAATCGCGTGACCGGGGCCCACGATTCGCCGAAAAATCTGCAGCTAGCAGCATTTTCGGCAAAACGGGCCCGATCAAAGGAGCGCTGTCCAACCCATTGAAATTCAATGGGCCGGCAATACAGCCGGCTCCATTGAAAGCAATGGGCTGCCGGCGAGTGCGGGATGAATTTTCAGGAAGGGCTTAAAATATAAGCCCTTTCCTGAAAATCATCCTAAAATGTGTAAAAAAAAAATATATATATACTCTCCTTGTCCCTGCAGCCGGAGTTCAGCCGCGGCCGGCCGGCAGTTCTCCTGAACTGCTCTGTGTAGTATTCAGCAGCCGGGGATTTAAAATCCCCGCCTGCTGAATGGGCTGCCTCTGATTGGTCACAGCCCTCACCAATCAGAGGCAGCTCTCACTCACCCATTCATGACTTCATGAATGGGTGAGTGTGTGCTGCCTCTGATTGGCTCAGCACAGGGACCAATCAGGGGCAGCTCTCAGCTATTGAATGACAGCTGAGAGCTGCCCCTGATTGGTCCCTGCGCTGAGCCAATCAGAGGCAGCACTCACTCACCCATTCATGAATTCATGAATGGGTGAGTGAGAGCTGCCTCTGATTGGTGAGGGCTGTGACCAATCAGAGGCAGCCCATTCAGCAGGCGGGGATTTTAAATCCCCGCCTGCTGAATACTACACAGAGCAGTTCAGGAGAACTGCCGGCCAGCCGCGGCTGAACTCCGGCTGCAGGGACAAGGTGAGTATATATATTTTTTTTATTTTTACACATTTTAGGATTATTTTCAGGGAAGGGCTTATATTTTTAAGCCCTTCCCGAAAATTCATCCCACGCTCGCCAGCAGCCCATTGCTTTCAATAGAGCCGGCTGTATTGCCGGCTCCATTGAATTCAATGGGCGAACATCATTCTTCTCTGCCACAGCTGTTACAGCTGTGGCAGAGGAGAATGATCTTTGTAGTATATGTTCTCAATGGGGTCGGCGCTGCTGCTGCCGGCCCCATCGAGCGCATATATAGAACACAAGGAATTGCAGAACGCAGATAGGCGCAATCTGCAATTCCTCGTGTCCTATAATTTATTGGACATCCGCATAAAAAGCGGCCATGTGACCGATCCCATTGCGAAGCAATGGTTCTATATATGCGCAGATCGCATGCGCAAATCGCATGAAAAGACGCCCGTCTGACCGAGGCCTAAAGGTGTTTTCCAGTCAAAAATACTATTGATGACTGATCAGCTGAGTGGGCGCATGGTGTCAGTGCCTCAATATCAGAGGTCAGAGCGGAAGCCTCTGCACCATCCTCCGTGTAGTAGCTGTCACTGGTTACTACAAGCACGGCTCTCATGGAAATCAATGAGCGCCACGCCTGCAGTTACAACTGCCGGCCACTATATAGGAGGTTGACGCGGGGGCTTCTGCTCCGACCTTTGTGTATTTGGAGTGGAAACCTCCGCGACAACTTCCTATGTAGTGGCCGGCACTTGTAACTGCAGGCTCGGATTCCATTGATTTCAAAGAGAGCTGTTCCTGCAGTTGCCAGTATCAGCCACTACACGGAGGTCGACGCAGAGGCCGAGACCTCTGTTATTGCGGCGTTGACAGCATGAGCCCCCATAGCTTATCAGTCGGGATCCCGAGCGGCAGACCCCAGCCGATCAACTATTGATGACCGATCCTGATGATAGGTCATCGTTAGTATTTTTGACCGGAAAACACTTTTAAATGGTACAATTGTAAAATACAATTCATCCCACAAAAAACAAGCTCTCCTAGCTTAATCACCTGCAAAATAAAAATACTTTTCTTTTGAAGATTTTTTTTGAAAAGAGGGTAAAGTCAAAACTGTGACTTTATCAGGTGTTCAAGTGTCAAATCTTCTTCAGATGAACAATATCATAAACCTGCAGGATCGATGATGTCACATGTGCAGTTTTTGCAAAAGTTCTTTTTTAACATAAGCCAGGATTAGATCCAAAAGAAAGGATAGGTATAAAGGACTGACTGATACGTTTTCTTTCTTTTGTATCCGCTCTTGTGTTTGGCTGAGGGCTCCTTCACATGGGCATATATTTCATCAGTATTTTGTGAGCCAAAACCAGGAGTGGGTCCAAAATAGGGAAGAAATGCAAAACTTTCCATTCTATTTTCTCTCTGTAAGTTCTGCTCCTAGTTTTGGCTCACAAAACACTGATGAAAAATATGCCCTTGTGAAAGGGCCCTCAAAGAGATGCACCATAAACTGCCGCAAAGATTGCGTGTGTGGTTTCAGCTTAATGCAAGCTCAGAAATGATAACCACTAATTAATAGCTCATGTTTTCTCGGAATGTCTTCTGTAAATCATTTTCTCATCATACGATTGTGTAGTGTGTCTGCTAGCCACTACAACATGGAGAATGTATTAAGGTAAAATATTGTAAAATAACTAGTTTCAAAGAGAGCCACGTTAATGGGGTTGTTGCCCCCTTATTGCATATGGATGACATAGAGCAGAACTAGAATGCTGTATGAACTACAATGCGGTGGCGCTCTATAGGAGTGCCTTCTCTTATGGTTGACTATGATGCATTGAAGTCTATACAATATGGCTGTCCCCACTCATTGTAGGCGATGGGAAACAACAAAGGAATTTGCTGTGAGGAAACAACATGAACTTTATCTCGCTTTCCTAAATCCCAGCTTTGTTCATTCATGAATTCTGCGGTGAAGCAGCTTCAGTTGCTCTCTCTCCATCTTGTACACAGAATTTACCAAATGTTAGGTCTGCTTTTTAATTGATCTTTCTGGGTGGACTGTGATTAAATTCTGGGAAATTTCTAAACTGTGAGTCATATTAGAAAATTCAATTAGTGGTTAGTTGACAGTTTGTTTCTTTTGAACCTTCCAAGTTTCTTGCCTTACAACAACAATCTATATTTTATGCTTGGCAAATGTCTTCAGTTTACACACTAAAAGTATTGAGCAGAAAAATACAAATTGCTACAGTGTTTACTTTTTGTGTCATTGTTATTTATGAAAACCACCAAATCTTGTTTATTCCTGATGAAAAGACACACATAGCGTGTAAATGTGTACAGACATGAAGCTTCACTGTAACGAATATCAGTGCTTTAAAGGAAATCTGTCAGCTCGAACATGCTTTCCAAACTGCAGGCAACATGTTACAGAGCCAGAGGAGCTGGGCAGATTAATATATAGTGTTATGGGCAAGGATTCAGTAGAACTTGTATTTTATTCATTTACATCTCTGCTCATTTTGAGCTGAACAGTCCAATGGGCGGAGCCATCAATGATTGACAGTTGTTTGCGTATAGCTCTTGTAAAGCAGGGATGAAAAAAAAAAACAAAAAGAAAAATTTGGAAGATAGCTGGTCATTAAAAGGTTAATGCAGTTACTTTTGAGAAATATAACTTGTCCCACAATAAAACAAGTTCTCAGACATCAACATTGATTAAAAAAATAAAGTTCTGATCTTTTTGAAAGTAATGAGGAGAAAGCAGAAATGAAAAAATTAAAAAATCCCCGTTTCTACATGGGGTTAACCATTTCACTACACACATTGCTAACACATAAAATCTAACAATCAGACATGCAATCCCCACACTAATTGGCAAAAAATTTACATAAAATTGTAATTCCCATAAGATTGATTGAATCGAAGAGCTCGGTTACTTTTAATGTAGTACTGTCCTAGGATGCCATCTTCACAACAAGCTAAAGAGGTATTTTGGGCACAGACTTATACTTTGAAATTTAATGTACATCATCATGATAAGTCATTTTGTAATAGGTTCCCTGTACCTGGTCTAGCTACTTTCTTTACTTTCTATCTGTGTCATGCGACCCCTTGCCTGAAAAGAATTTCCACTTCTTCTGGCATCGTGTTCACATTTTCTGCTTCATCCCCTGTCCATAGTCTCCAACTTCCTGTGAGCACTGTATCATGGGAGAACATGAGAGGAAGCGCCGCGCTGTATTGCTCGTGCAGTTCAGACTGCCGGAAGGTCTGCTCTGTCTGCTTCGGCAGACTTTCTCTAGCACTTTGAGTGAGAGGGAGGTTGGTGCTAGTAAGTTGTAGGACCTGTGAGCTGTGGGTACTCATACACATTAGAAGAAACTCAACTGAGTCGGTTGACACTGATGTGATCCACCTATGATCTAATATGTATGGGAGGGAGAGGTGCCACCTGAATAGCCCCTAATGGTCGGTATTGCGTGGAAAGGAATGTTATGTACATAGGATTTTAATGTCTAATCATTTCATTCTTTGGGAGACAACTTGCTGCCACATTGAAATAAATGAAGGAGTCAAGAAAAATAAGCGTCAACCAATTTAGCATTTTAAAGGGGTTGTCCGGTTACTGAACAAACACACTTACATAGGACTGAAGGGGTTAAAATAATAAATGGAAACCTACGTATATCCCTCCACGGCACCAGAATCCAGGGCTACAGCCCCGCTGTTGTCTTGGTTGTTGTTGTGATCGCTGACAACACAGGAACTTAGGTGGCTTCTGTAGCCAATGAGAGGCTGCAGCATCACTTTCCTGAACTCTTGCTATCATGACACTCAGGATGTGAGTACCAATGCCGGGAAAATGAGCGTTGACACTGCAGCCTTTCATTGGCTGCAGCGGTCACCTGAGATCCTGTGACATCAGCGATCATGACAACCACAGGGATCACAGCGGGGCTGCAGAGCTGGATCCCAGCAGCCACTGAGGGGTAAGTATGTTTCAGTTTATTAATTTAGCCCCTTCAACCCTGTTGAAGAGGGGTTGTCCAGTAACTGGAAAACTGCTTTAAACCTTTAGTCTGTCAAAGCTTTGCCTGGCTAGTGCTGCTACAGTGAGGTAGAAATGTCCAGCCAAGTCTAAGGATCTTCAAGTACACAGACTTGCACTATCTGTATTTCATTAACCATATATTAGCATTTTGGCTAGCAGCACTCTGCCTCACTATTTCCTCCTGTCTCAGTATGTTTGCTACCAGTTAATGAATTAGGTATTCTGGTTTGTTCTTCTGCTTTTAGAGGAGAATAGCTCCTTATATATTGCACATGCCGGAGCATGGTACAGCGCCCCCCAGAGCCCCGCATGGTGCTGTAGTATGGACTTGTGAGGGACTATATATGACGCCATACAGGTTATCAGTCTGCATGAAGGTTTAACAGTAACATTATATTTTCGAAGTTACATTTCTGGCTCTCATCTTAAGCTTCGCACAGACAACATATTGAATACCATTCAACTTAATGGGAGACCATGAGGGGAGTTTTGCTCTTTGGTTAAATGGCTGGGTTTTGTTACTGATTCAGATTTGGTTTAGCGTAGATTAAATCTTCAGCATATACTGTATGTAAAGTCCCTGCTTTTAAGAGATGGTTGCATATAACTAGTGAATGGTGCATTTGTGTTGTATCTCTCTACTACTGTAGGTATAAATATACATAATATAGTCATGACTAAGTACTTCTTACCTGGCGGCTTGTAGAATCTTTCATTCACTTTACAGCTCATTTTACTTTCAGATTATGATTAAACAAACCATGGAGCGAGGAAGCTGAGGCTCTATTTGCCATTAATGTGTGATAGTTGTAAACTGTAATTACATTAATTCGTTTGGGCTTTAGGCAGACCATGGCTTCCCAATGAAAATCTACTATCACATGGCCTTCTGGCAGGCTTATAAATCCTTGCTGTTTGCTGTCTGAAAAATGTCCACCTGTAAATGAAAGGCTCACTTTCATCTCCCCTTTTACCCATGAAAGCAAAAAAAAGGTGTCATTTTTGCAGTGCTATATGCAGGTAGTCGGCAAGCATGCTGGCCAGATACAAAGACATTCGGCTTAGCTGAATAATTGGCATACCAATTTTGCATGCAAAGCCACCCATTTTAGACGGTTCATTTGGTAAAGACAGCTCCTATCCATATGCCCTACTATGTCATATAGACATCTTAAAGGAGGGCCCTTCATTCAAATCACCCTTTATGAGCCAGAACTGAAAGCCACTCTTTAAGAGTAGTACCTACCCTGGTGGACTTGGCCGGTGCATGTATTACATGGATTGCCATTAATTTAAATGCCTACTGCAGGGTAAATGTTGCAGGGTAGAAGGAACTGCACTTTAGACTTGAATTGAATATGCAGATTTTTATCGATTCAAGTCATTTGGGTTTCATGAACGCTAGTAGTAGTTAGAACTCACCACCTCCCGTGGTAACCTGTTCTACTCATTGATCACCCTCATCATCAGAAAGTTTTTCTAATATCTAATTTGTGTATCTTCCCTTTCAGTTTCATCCCATTGCTTCTAGTCTCTCCTTGTGCAAATGGGAATAGGGCTGATCCCTCTGCACTGTGAAAACCCTTCAGATATTTGAAGACTGCTATTAAATCTCCTCTCAGAATTCTATTTTGCAAGCTAAACATTCCCAGATCCTTTAACCGTTTCCCATAGGACATGATTTGCAGACCACTTACCATCTTGGTTACTCTTCTCTGAACTTGCTCAAGTTTGTTGATATCTTTTTAAAGTGGGGTGCCCAGAACTGGACACAGTATTCCAGATGAGGTCTGACTTAGGAAGAGTAGAGGGGGATAATTACCTCACATGATCTAGACTCTATACTTCTTTTAATACATCCCAGAATTGTGTTTGCCTTTTTGGCTGCTGCATCACATTGTTGACTCATGTTCAGTCTATGATCTATTAGTATACCCCTGTCTTTTTCCCATATGCTGCTGCTTAGCCCAATTCCTCCCATTCTGTATGTGCTTTTTTCATTTCTCTTCCCCAGATGTAGGACTTTGCATTTTTCCTCGTTAAATACCATTCTGTTAGTTGCCGCCCACTGTTCAAGCTTTTCTCGATCTTTTTGAATACTCTATCTCTTCCCTAGTGTTAGCTATCCCTCCTAGCTTCGTGTCATCGGGCAAATTTGATCAGTTGTGCATGATGGGTCAAGTGGTGTAATAAAAGGTTCTGCATCCTTTTTTATTACTACTATGCTCAAACGCAATAAAACTGGATTACAATAGCATCAAACAAGCCTTGTGGCTTTTTTTAATAGCAGCCATTCGGACGAAAAAATCGCTTGCATGAATACACCCTTAGCCTAAACAATGTTATCTGAAACGTTAGGGCCCTCATCCGTCACATTTCAGCCATTTTGTACTTCTTTGGGGCCTGTAAACTCCCTCAATTTGGCAGCAGATGCCATCTTGGATTCAGAAGACCTTGTGGCTCAGCAGGCCCTCATGATCAACTACATGCGTCAGGGGATACTCCTAGGTGCTCCATCTGGTTCGGGACACAGGACTTTTGGTGAGCTTGAATGTCTCCGTATCATGTTTTTCTCAGACACATATGAACTGCTGTCTCTGCACTCTATAGCCTGCTGTGTCTGCTATTAGATGGCTCCTCATTAGTATTTTGTTAATCCTCAAGCACATAAACACCCTCATCAATACAGGGAATCTGGCCAGGAATTTTTATGGAATGGGCTAATACAGTCTACATTTATCCAATTTTTTTCTCTATAATCTTTTTTTTTTTTTTAATGCTTTTATTAAACACCCGAGACATGTATCCAACATTACAATATCATCTCAGTTATTCTTGACCTTTTCAAAGTCAAGACATATAGCAGTATATCGCAGAATAGGTCTTAATTATCCATTGACAAATATATATTTGGACACAATCTCAACATAGGTTTTTCATTTTTATAAGTCTAATGAAACAAAACACAAAACAGAAAAGAAAGAAAGAAAAAAAAGTAGCTTGGACCCGCTCTAACTCAAGGACTGCGTATGGTCTCCTTAATAACCTTGGGATTGGCAAGCCAACTTCATCTGTTTTCAAGTTCTATATTCTATACTTCCACATGCCCAAGACAGGCTCCCATTTTGTATTTTGGAGACTTGACAGAGGACATAGAGACCCCTCACAGCAACGGCACGGTCAATGTAGGACTTTAGATGGGATCATCTCCTGACACCATTTGTTCCTGGAACCAGCAAGTGTGATGAAAACAGTTTCTCAATTTCTCCCTGACTCTCTGCGTCAGCAGCTAGACAAAGCTTCCCCATGTTTCAAAAAAGGACTGCACCATCCTTTCCTTGAACAACAATGTTTCGGCCCAGTCCATTTGAAACAAAAAAGCTTGTTTGTCTGGATACAGTTTAAATGGTGGGGCCGTCGGTTGTATCCATATCTGCAAGATAGCCTTTAACCCGGCAGCCACCACAAAGTGCAGACGTTTGCGGGCTCCTTTTGAGCAACGATACACATCTGGATCTAGGTATCCAAAAATCACCCATAAGGGGTCACGTGGGCTTCTCTATAATCTTAAAGAGATAGCGCTAGATTTTCCTGTTACTGCTGACAACTCTGCACATTATCAGCAGATATACAGCCCATCCATTGCCTCCAATATTTCATCTCCTGAAGAAGGGAACTAAGAGTGAGCTCTAATTTTTTTAGCTGGGGCCTGCCTCGCTACTTTATATGTGAGCAGTATATCCCCAGTGCTGCTGTATAAGCCTTGAAGAGGAGGTGCATAGCCTGGTCATGGCATAGAACATGTAATCCTGCTGTGTGTCCCGAACCACACATCCAGCAGTTTAACCCCTTAGTGACGAAGCCTGTTTGCGCCTTAGTGACGGAGCCAAATTTTGGAAATCTGACATGCGTCGTTCAACGTGGCATAACTCCGTAAAGGCTTTACATATCCCAGTGATTCTGACATTGTTTTTTCGCCACATGTTGTACTTCATTTAGATTGTAAAAAGAGACCAATATAATTTGTGTATATTTATTAAAAGTACCAATATTGGAAAAATTTTGAAAAAATTGTCATTTTTTCACATTTTCAACCGTAATATCTCAAATATGTCCAAACATACTGTACAAATTTTTGATAAGATATGTATTTCCATCTGTTTACTTTATTCTGAATGCACACTTGAAATACTTTTGTGTTTTTTTTAACCATTTAGAGGACGTACAAATTTAACATTACTTTTCAGCATTTTGAGGAGCACTTTGTTTTCCTGCACCAAGCCAAGTTTGCAGAGGCTCATAAGTGTCAGAATAATAGATACACCTACAAATGACCCCATTTTAAAAACTACACCCCTTAGTGTATTCACTGAGGGGGGTCATGAGTATTTTGACCCCACCAGTTCTTTTCAGGAATTAGTTCAATTTAGGGGACAAAAAATAAAATTTCATATTTTTGCAAATATGTCATTTTAAAGACAGATTTTTTTCCTATAGAGCCCATGAAAATGAGGATTTACACACCAAAATGGATACCCCCATTTCTCCCGTGTTCAGAAACATACCCATTGTGGCCCTAATCTTATGTCTGGATGCATAACGGGAGCCAAAATGAAAGGAGTAGTCGGTGTCTTTCAGAACATAAATTTTGCTTGAAGGCGTTTTAGGCCCCATAGCACTTTTGTAGAGCTCTTGAGTGGCCAAAACCAAAGAGAACCCCCACAAATGACCCCATTTTGAAAACTAGACCCCTTAACGAATTTATCTAGGGGTGTACTGACCATTTTGACCCCACAGTTTTTGAATGAATTCAAGCCAAGCAAAAGGAAAAAATTGTGATTTTCATTTTTTTGTCAATTCTGTCATTTTTAAAACAGCTTTTTTTGTACAGCACACGCATGAATGAAGCCTTTCATCCCAAAATGGATACCCCTGTTTCTCCCGTGTTCAGCGACATACCCATTGTGGCCCTAATCTTATGTCTGGATGCACAATGGGGCCCAAAACGAAAGGAGTAGTCGGTGGCTTTAAGAACATAGATTTTCCTTGAAGGAGTTTTAGGCCCATAGCACTTTTGTAGAGCTCTTGAGCGGCCAAAATCAAAGAGAACCCCCACAAGTGACCCCATTTTGAAAACTAGACCCCTTAATGAATTTATCTAGGGGTGTACTGCCCATTTTGAGCCCACAGTTTTTGAATGAATTGAAGCAAAGCAAAAGGAAAAAATTGTGATTTTCTTTTTTTTGGCAATTCTGTCGTTTTAAAAACTGCTTTTTTGGTACAGCACACACATGAATGAAGACTTGCACCCCAAAGTGGATACCCCTGTTTGTCCCGTGTTCAGAGACATACCCCTTGTCGCCCTAATCTTTTGTCTGGATGCACAACGGGGCCCAAAATGAAAGGAGTAGTCGGTGGCTTTCAGAACAGAAATTTAGCATGAAGGTGATTTAGACCCCATTGCACACTTGTAGAGCCCTTGAGCGGCCAAAACGACAGAGAACCCCCACAAATGATCCCATTTTGAAAACTAGACCCCCTAACGAATTTATCTAGGGGTGTACTGTGTATTTTTACCCTACAATTTTTGAATAAATCTAAGCAAAGCAGTAGGAAAAAAATTACAATTTTCATTTTTTTGGCAGTTGTATCAATTTAAAAACTGTTTTTTTTGTACAGCACACATAGGGATGAAGACTTTCACCCCAAAATGGATACCCCTGTTTGTCCCGTGTTCAGAACCATACCCCTTGTGGCCTTAATCTACTTAAAGGACACATGGCTAGGCCTATAATGGAAGGAGCACCCGTTGGATTTTAGGGTACAACGGAATAAATTCCAGGCCCCATTGCCCACTTATAGAGTCATTGAGCGTCCAAAACTATAAAGACCCCCACAAATATCCCCATTTTAAAAACTAGACCCCTTAACGAATTCATCTAGGGGTGTACTGCGTATTTTGACCACACAGTATTTGAATAAATTTCAGCGAAGCAGAAGAAAACAATTACAATTTTCATTTTTTTGGCAATTTTGTCAATTTAAAAACTTTTTTTTTGTACAGTTTACATAGGAATGAAGACGTTCACCCCCAAATGGATACCCCCGTTTGTCCCGTGTTCAAAAACATACCCATTGTGGCCCTAATCTACTTACAGGAAACATGGCAAGGCCTGTAATGGAGGGAACACCCGTTGGATTGCAGGGCATAACTGAATAAATTCCAGGCCCCATTGCTCATTTGTACGGAATAAAAATTGACTCCCTAAAATCCCCCCCCCCTCCACGCCCTTTTCGGCGTTCCCTAAAACTTAGATAAAAGTAATAATGTGAACTGTGTAGTATTTCCAAAGACGGGTAATTATGGAGGCTGGTTGGGATGGGCACATGGGGCAATAAAACCGGGTATCCCCCCTCCTCTCATGCTTTTTGGGAGTCATTTTTTGACCTCAGTGGCGGGTATGGGGTGGAAAAAGTGGCGCTCTGTGAGTCTCCGTAAGCTTGATGAGGTGCGGCGGTCTCACACAGAAGGCGCTCAACAAGCTGCTCCTGGAACTGCAGGAAAGCGAGCGTTCCAGGGGCTTCTTGTAAATTGCGTATTACAGGTAGCGGTCTGAATAACGCCGGGCTCAGGCAGCCGTAGGTGGAATCTGCTTGCGGAGGCCTGCAGCGGATCCCAGCTATGAGCCCGGCTGTGACCCTGCGTACGGCCGCGTAATGTACTGCGCATAACTGCGTACTTACACAGGCGGTCATTCGCAGTACACATTTTTTTTGTTGTTGTTTGTATTTCCCGCACCGTCGCTTAGCGATGACGCGGGTACCCGCAGCCCGTATACAACGTAGTTGCGTATGGGCTGCAGGTATATCCATGACCATGGAGCACAATGGGCTCTATGTTGCGGATATCCGCGGTAAAATAGAACCTGCTGCGTTCTCTTTTCTGTGAGTGGATTACACAATTCTGACCCGCTAATGTGAGCGGAATTGGGTAATCCAATGCGATTGATCTGCGTATTACCGCGGATCAGACGCATGCGGAATCCGTAATTCCTATCCGGTCATGTGAGACCGGCCAAAGGTAGATCGCTACCATTTTTTCACGTGACCGGGGACCGCTCAATGAGGCCACCCGTCACTGCTCCAGGCTCTCGGTGACCGTTGGTCGCCGAGAGCAAGGAGATATTAAGTTTCCTGTGCTCCCCGACTCCTGCGCATGTGTCCGGTGTTTTGCCAGCGGTCGCATGCGCAGAATACGGGAAAGGTCACGGAAGAAGATTGCGTCGGGGTGCAAATATGGAGGCCTCCGGTAAAAATTTTTATCTCCTCTCACCGATCGCATCAGTGAGGGGAGATGAAGCTTCACCTTTTTTTAACTTTTACGTGATCGCCATTATTCTTTGGATAACGGCGAACACGTGATCAGGAACCACTCACCGCGGCCCTCCGTGAAATCTCCAGGCTCTCGGCTAAGTTTTGTAGCCAGGAGCAGGGAGATTTTAAATTACCACGGCTTTTGCGCATGCGCCTGCCACATTGGTGACGGGCGCGTGCGCAGAAGCTGGGTTGAGGTCCGCGGGTAAATCCGCAGGCCTTAGGTACGTCATTTCATCCTCCCTCACGGATATGATCCGTGGGGGGAGATGAAACGCAAGCTTTTTTTAACTTTTTAAAACTTTTTTTTTACTTTTTGCACTTTTTTTTTTTTTACCTTTTACCCCTTTTTTTATTTTTATTTTTTTACTTTTTGCACTTTTTTTTTTACTTTACATGATCACTGACATCCATTGGATGACAGTGATCATGTCCCTGGTGACATCCCTCTGCTCTTGGCTACACATGGCAGCCAGGAGCAGAGCAATTTTGAATTTCCCGGGGCTCGAGCCCCTCTGTGCACGCGCCCGATGTCAATCATCGGGCGCACATGCGCAGACGGGGATTTCGGGTCCCGGGACATCGGGACATCGCAGAGGACTGGGGGTGAGTATCTTCACCTCCCCTCATGGATCCGATCCATGAGGGGAGGTGAAACTTTACTTTTGTTTTACTTTTTAAACTTTTTTGCGATCACCGCTATCGCAATGGATAGCGGTGATCGCGGGCCCGGGGACCGCTCACAGTGGTCCCCGGTAACACCTCCTGGTTCCCGGCTACCTTCAGGAGCCGGGAGCCAGGAGATTTTCAATTTGCCGGGGACACCCGGGCTTCTGCGCGTGCGCGTGACGTCATCGTCAGGCGCGCATGCGCAGAAGGCCGCCGGCGGGTCCGGGAGGACCAGATCTCCGGGGGACACCGCCGACAAGCCGTGTGAGTATTTTCAGCTGCCGTGATGGATCCGATCCATCATAGCAGCTGAATTACTACTTTTTTACACAGTTTTATTTACTTTTTTGCGATCGGCGCTATTCATTTTATAGCGCCGATCGCAATGCCGGGGGGGACTGCCCGCATCCTGGGATGACAGCTCCATGCTGTCGGCTACCTGCGGGCACCGACAGCATGGAGCTGTCACGTCCTCAGGCCAGTGGGCATCAATCCAAAAAGGATGCATAAAACTACGTCCTCTAGGATTAAGGCCCACTTTCTGAGGACGTAGTTTCCCGATGGGGCCGTCGTTAAGGGGTTAATTATCATCATCTCAACTGAAATCTGAAGTTTAAAATGTGGGAACGCAGAAAGAACTGAAATTCTCCCAGCCCCCCTCCACATATGCCTGGACCACTAGAAACTGGAGGAATGTGTAAATTACTATTTAACATGGGAGTAGGGATTTCAGACATTTTCTCCATGTCTTCACTTGGATTTGATATAATGGATGACCTTCCTGGTCAGCTGGCCTCATCTGTGCAAAAAGAACTCGGGGACCTCAAAAATCATCTTACAGCTATATCAACTAAACAAGACATGGAGAATTGGAGAATTACTTTCATCAGCTAGAATTCCTGTACAAAACGGAGATACAACTCACAGAGCAGTAACATAGGGTTGAGGGTGAAGTCCAAGTTATCACTATGCAACAAACATCCCAGGCCTCTCTAGTGGTGCCATATATACAACAGATTATCATGCTGTTTGATATTGCAGATACATAGTAACATAGTAACATAGTAACATAGTATGTAAGGCCGAATGAAGACATTGTCCATCTAGTCCAGCCTGTCTATCCTACTGTGTTGATCCAGAGGAAGGCAAAAAACCCCAAGGCCAGAAGCCAATTAGCCCTTTTGGGGGAAAAATTCCTTCCCGACTCCCTAATGGCAATCAGACTGTTCCCTGGATCAACCCCTAATAGTTCCTACCTGCCTGTATACCAGGATTGACCCTTAACCTAATATTTATATCCTGTAATATACTTCTTCTCCAGAAAGACATCAAGTCCCCTTTTAAACTCCTCTATCGATTTTGCCATCACCACTTCCTCCGGTAGAGAGTTCCACAGTCTAACTGCTCTTACAGTAAAGAACCCCTTTCTATGTTGGTGATGAAACCTACTTTCCTCTAATCGTAGCGGATGTCCTCTTGTTACCGTCGTGGTCCTGGGTGTAAACAGATCGCGGGAGAGATCCATGTGTTGTCCCCTCATGTACTTATACATGGTTATTTGGTCGCCTCTTAACCTTCTTTTTTCTAGAGTAAATAGTCCCAATTTGGATAGCCTCTGTGGGTATTCCAGTCCCGTCATTCCATGTATTAATTTAGTTGCCCTTCTTTGAACCCCTTCAAGCACTGTGACATCTTTCCTGAGCACCGGTGTCCAGAATTGTACGCAGTATTCCATGTGAGGCCTGACAAGTGCCTTATATAATGGAAGGATAATGTTCTCGTCCTTCGCCCCTATACCTCTTTTAATGCACCCCAAGACTTTATTTGCCTTTGCAGCAGCTGACTGGCATTGGTTACTCCAGTTTAGTCTATTATCCACTAATACCCCTAGATCCTTTTCCATATCACTTTTCCCCAGCGGTACCCCATTAAGTGAATATTTGTGACATCCGTTCCTCCTGCCCATGTGCATAGTCTTACATTTTTCAACATTGAACTTCATTTGCCATTTTTCTGCCCAAGCCCCCATCTTATCCAGGTCCGTTTGTAGCCGCACATTGTCCTCCGTTGCATTAATTATATTGTATAATTTTGTGTCATCTGCAAATATTGATATTTTGCTGTGCATCCCCTCTATCAGGTCATTAATAAATATGTTGAACAGAGTGGGGCCTAATACTGAACCCTGTGGCACCCCGCTAGCGACTGTGGTCCAATCAGAGTACGAACCATTTATTACCACCCTCTGCTTTCTATCGTTGAGCCAATTTTTTACCCACTTACACACGTTTTCGCCCAGTCCGAGCTGCCTCATTTTGTATATTAGCCTATTATGTGGCACGGTGTCAAAGGCTTTAGAGAAGTCCAGATATACAAGATCAATAGATTCTCCCTGGTCCAGCTTAGAGCTTACTTCATCGTAGAAACTGATCAGATTTGTCTGACATGAGCGACCCTTCATGAATCCATGCTGGTGAGGAGTTATTCCCTTAATCTCCTTGAGGTACTCATCGATGGCGTCTCTCAGAATCCCCTCGAAAATTTTTCCCGTTACTGAAGTGAGACTTACTGGCCTGTAGTTACCAGGCTCACTTTTTCTCCCTTTTTTGTAAATTGATGTTATGACCAGTGGGTGTGGATCCACTGTGCCAACTAATCGGTTTAACTTTGGACTAGACCATTATCCTGACTGCTCCCTGGTATTCACCCTTTAACTCCTGTACAGGGATCTGGCCTTCGTTGCAGGGAACCAAACAGGTCACAAGCTCCTGGAATAGTCCCAGTGTAGTTGGTGGCTGACCCATAGAGGTCGGCGACACTGGTGCAATACTCCACCAGACAGGCCAAAGTGCACAGTCAGGATATGGTCCAATGTCGGGGCTGGTGGCATACAACCGAGATCCGGGTCACAAGTCCAAGGTTTGGGCAGGCAGACTTTAGGCAAATTCAGGTAATGATTCCAAGGGTGAGGGCAGGCTGAGTTCAAGAAATCCAAATAACAAGTGCAAGGGTCGGTGCACAGAAATCAGAAGCTGAATACCTTCGCTGCGAGCAAGAAACACTAAAGTTCAGACAAGAAGGAGCATCTCTGGCCAAGTTAAATAGAAGAGTAATGGCTCATTAGCTTGCAGCTGGGTTTAGGGGAATTGGGAAGAATTAACTCCCACAGTGCTGAAGAAAAGTGCAGGTGAAAGGCCACATTATACAGGGAAAGCAGGGCGACACCTAACAGCAGATGACCATGAAAACCGCAACCATAGAAATAATATCAGGATCTGTGGGCTCACAGAGATTACTGCCTCAATTAACTTTTTCTATATTCAGCAGCTTTCAATGAGCTCTTAAGAAATCGTGAGACTGATATTGAAATTGACATGGTTAACCACACCTTAAATTTACACCATTCTGATTCTGCACATCGTAGAGTTCATCTATGCCGAATACATTTTTTGTAAAGGAAAAAAATTGTATGGAAAACATGTAAGAAGGATGATGCGAGTAGGGGTTGTACCACAATAGACTTTTATCATCTATCCATAGATCATGAGATCAAAGGTCCCACGATCCCCTCTTCTCATCACTGCAGACTCACGCATTTCACCTGTAGTGCCGTTAGATTGAATGGAGTGCTGTTGCACATATATGGTGCTGCTCCATTCATTTCAATGGGGCTGAATGAAATAGCCAAGTAGAAGCACTTGGCTATCTCTGGCAGTCCCATTAAAGATTATTGGAGTGGTGCCATACATGCACGACTGCCACTCAATTCCATTTCTTCCTCATTGTGGGGAGGTGGCGTGAGCCTGAGGGGGACACAGGAGCCCCACCGGTTTGAAGTTTAAAACTTAACCTTTGATTACATTACAAAAGTCTATTGTAGTACAACCCCTTTACATTTTAAAGGCAACAAACTACAATAGCTGTCAGACTTCTCAAGCATGACATTAATGACACGGTGTGCCCTAAAACCATTGCTTGATGTGCTTCAAGAGGGGAATATCTTACTCATGCAGCCACCCTTCCAATTCAGGCATGCTGGGGTGCTTTACACCATTATGTACCCTGATAACATTTTGAATTTTGGTGCTTCTCTAGACATCCCTAGATTGGTCTTTCACTGCTTCATAGGCCCTAGCTGTGGAGACATCGTACGGCTTTATTGCAGCAAGAAGGCCAACATGATCTGGAGAACTGATGTTGAAACTACTGATTACTCTTTTGTAACATGTCTACCTCTTATTCATTACAGTTTAAGTTAACATCCTAAGACTGCTAGGTTATACTGCCTGGAATAGCCTGGTATCTGTCTCTGCCTGATCTCTACATGAGCCTATTACAGGTTGCTGCTTTTTACTAGTAGTTACTTGTGATAGCTTGTTGGATTTTGGGTTAGATGTGGTTTTATGGGAGCTTCTCTAGTATCCCCATGATTAATAATGTTGATGGGCATAATAGAAATACCAGTGTGGCTAAATAAAGAAATAAAGGGAGTAATTAATCAACAAATTAAAAAAAAATTAAATACTAAAACGAGCAGAGAGTGAAGAAGAAATAAAAAGCTATAAGGAGAAAAATAAATTATGTAAAAAGCAAATAAAAGCAGCAAAGTTGGAGACAGAAAACTTATTGCCAAAAAGAGTAAAACTAACTTCAAACTGTTCTAAAATTATATAAAAACATTAAAAAGTGTTGGCCCTTTTAAAAGTAATTAGGGAAGTATTGTAGAAGGTGATAAAGAGATATCAAATCTGTTAAATTGTTTGTTTTTTCTCCAGTGTATTCACAGAGGAAAATGAAATGTCAGGTGAAATACAAAGTGAGAAAATTAACTCTCCATTCAATCTCACTAGTCTAACCCCGGAAGACATGCAGAGCTGCCTTAAAAAGATTAAAATGGACAAATCACCAGGCACTGGTATATGTACAGCGGGGTGCTCCCTTCTACAAGTGAGCTACTTTGCTACTCTGTAAGTAGCTGCTGCGATAAGCCCTGCACCCACGCAGGGTAAAGTCCAGCTTGCCATACGCTAGCAAACAGGTACATAGCAAGGTTTAAGGTGCCATGCCCTAAATTGTGGTGCATGCTGTGCCAGACGACGCTGTGTATGAAACCCCACCACCATCCAAGTGACATGACCGAGGTAGGGGGACGGGAAAAACAGAGGCGTTACAAGCACCAGGGCTAAACCCATGCTAACTCTGCCCCTTATGATGATATCACCTGAGCTTGGGCCCAGCCCCTGGAATGATATGAAAAGATTTGTAGCTGTGTTACGGAAGGACAGCAGCAGCCTACAGTGTGTGAGAAGCAGAAAGAACAGCATCAGCAGAGCCAGCAAAAAAAAGTGGCAGAGACCGCCCACAGTATTAGGCCTTAGTCAGACGGGCGGTTTTTCGCACGATTTGCGGATCGCATGACTTATGCGCATCCGCAAATCCCGTGACCGGTGCCCGAAAATCGCCCGAAAATCTGCTCCTAGCCGCATTTCATTAGAAACGGGCCAGAGCTGTCCAGCGCATTGCATTCAATGGAGCCGGCAATACAGCCAGCTCCATTGAAAGCAATGCGCTGCAGGCGAGTGTGGGATGAATTGTCGGGAAGGGCTTAAATATATAAGCCCTTCCCTGCAATTCATCCAGAAAAGTGTTAAAATAAAAAATATATATATACTCAACTGGTCCCGGCAGCCGGAGTTCAGCGCGGCCGGCCTGCAGTGGGTGTGAAGGGGGTGTGAGTCAGACCTGCCCCCTGATTGGCTCAGCCTGAGCCAATCAGAGGCAGGTCTCACTCACACCCATTCATGAATTCATGAATGGGTGTCAGTGAGACCTGCCTCTGATTGGCTCAGTGCTCACACACATCCATTCATGAATTCATGAATGGGTGTGAGTGAGACCTGCCTCTGATTGGCTCAGCGCTGAGCCAATCGGGGCAGGTCTGACTCACACCCCCTTCACACCCACTGCAGGCCGGCCGCGCTGAACTCCGGCTGCCGGGACAAGGTAAGTATATATATTTTTTTTATTTTAACACTTTTCTGGATGAATTGCAGGGAAGGGCTTATATATTTAAGCCCGTCTCGACAATTCATCCAGCGCTGTCTGGCAGCCCATTGCTTTCAATGATCTGCGATTCCTGTTCTCTTCTCTATATGCGCTCAATGGGGCCGGCGGCAGTAGCGCCGACCCCATTGAGAACATATAGAAGACAAATCATTGTAACAGCTGTGGCAGAGAAGAACGATGTTTGCCCATTGAATTCAATGGAGCTGGCAATACAGGCGGCTCCATTGAAAGCAATGGGCTGTCGGCGAGCGTGGGATGAATTTTCGGGAAGGGCTTAAATATATAAGCCTTTCCCTGCAATTCAGACAGAAATGTGTAAAAATAAAAATAAAAAAATACTCACCTTGTCCCGGCAGACGGAGTTCAGCTGCGGCCGGCGGCAGTTCTCCTGAACTGCTCTCTGTAGTATTCAGCAGCCGGGGATTTAAAATCCCCGCTTGCTGAATGAGCTGCCTCTAATTGGTCACAGCCTGACCAATCAGAGGCAGCTCTCACTCACACCCATTCATGAATTCATGAATGACAGCTGAGAGCTGCCCCTGATTGCTCCTTGCGCTGAACCAATCAGAGGCAGCACTCACTCACCCATTCATGAGTTCATGAATGGGTGTGAGTGAGAGCTGCCTCTGATTGGTCAGGCTGTGACCAATCAGAGGCAGCTCATGGGGATTTTAAATCCCCAGCTGCTGAATACTACATAGACCAGTTCAGGAGAACTGCCGCCGTCCGCGGCTGAACTCCGTCTGCCGGGACAAAGTGAGTATATATTTTTTTTTATTTTTACACATTTCTGGATGAATTGCAGGGAAGGGCTTATATATTTAAGCCCTTCCCAAAAATTCATCGTGAGATCGCCCGCAGCGCATTGCTTTCAATGGAGCCGGCTGTATTGCCGGCTCCATTGAATTCAATGCGCTGGACAGCTCCGGCCCGTTTCTATTGAAACGCGGCTAGGAGCAGGTTTTTTTGGCGATTTTTCGGCCCCGGTCACGCGATTTGCGGATGCGCATCCATCATGCGATCCGCAAATCGCGGGAAAAAACGCCCGTGTGACTAAGGCCTAACATAGAATAACTCCGTAAAGGTTTTGCATATTCAAGTAATTCTGACATTGTTTTTACGCCACATATTGTACTTCATTTAGGTGGTAAAAATAGACTATAGAATTTGTGTATATTTATTAAAAGCGCCAAAATTGGGAAATTTTTGAAAAAATTAATTTTTTTCCATTTTCAACTGCAATATCTGAGATATGTGCAAACATACTGTACAAATATTTGATAAGATATATATTTCCATCTGTTTGAATTATTCTGGAAGCACATTGTAAAAACTTTAGTTATTTTAACCATTTAGGAAACTTACAAATTTAACATTAAGGAACATTTTGTTTTCCTACACCAAACCAAGACTGCAAAGGCTCATAGATATCAGAATGATAGATACCCCCACAAATGATCCCATTTTAAAAAATACACATCTTAAGATATTCATTGAGGTGTGTGATGAGTATTGTGACCCCACAGTTTCTTTTCAGGAATTAATAAAATTTAGAGGAGAAAAAATAAAATTTCATATTTTTGTAGATATGCCATTTTGAAGACAGTTTTTTTTCTATAGTACACATGAAAATGAGGATTTGCAACCCAAAATGGATACCCCTGTTTGTCCTGTGTTCAGAAACGTACCCGTTGTAGCCCTAATATTATATCTTTATTTACAATGATGCCCAAAACAAAAGGAGCAGTCCGTGGCTTTCAGTACAGAAGTTTTGCTTGAAGGTGTTTCAGGTCCCCTTGCACACTTGTAGAGCCATTGAACGGCCAAAAAGACAGAGAACCCCCACAAATGACCCCATTTTGAAAACTAGACCCCTTAAAGATTTCATCTAGGTGTGTACTGTGTATTTTGACACCACGGTTTTTGAATGAATCTAAGCAAAGCAGAAGGGAAAAATTACAATTTTTGCTTTTTTGGCAATTGTGTCATTTTAAAAAACGTTTTTTTGTACAAAACACAAATGAATTAGAACTCTCACCGCAAAATGGATACCCCTGTTTGTCCTGTGTTCAGAAACATACCTATTGTTGCCCTAATTTTATGTCCATATGCACAACGGGGCCCAAACTGAAAGGAGCATACAGCAGTCCCCTGTAAAATCTCCCTACTCTCGGCTACTTATGATAGCCGGGAGCAAGGAGATTTTAAATCTTCTGAGCTCCCAGGCCTTCTGCGCATGTGCCCAACATTTTATGTCTGGCGCACAAGCACAGAAGACAGCATCAGGTCCTAGAAGGACCAAAACACCATGGGACATCGCTGAGGACAGAGGTGAAAAGTTTCAGCTCCCATCATGGATCCAATTTGTGATGGGAGCTGAAACTTTAACTTTATTTAACTTTTTGTTTACGTTCATGCGATCGCCGTTATCCATTGCATAAGGGCGATCGCGTGACTGAGGGTCACATATTGCAGCCTCCCCTGACAGCTCCATGCTGTCAGCTACCTCCGACAGCCGATAGTAGGGAGCTGTCACGTCCACAGCCCCAGTGGCTTTAATCCCCAGGTTTGCGTGTTTCTATGGCCCTGGGGATTAAAGCGTAGCAAGCCAGGACGTAAAAAGACTATTGGCTGGTCACTAAGGGGATAAGCAAGCTGTCAGATAAAGCATAAGTGTACTGCCTTACCCAGGACTGTGTCATGTAAAATCCCTGGTCAGCGTAGCGGTGATGGACTCACAGGGACTGTGATTTATGGCGCCATAGTTTTAAGCCAATGCAGGGCCTTCAGATTAGTTGGCATGTTATAAGGTTGCGATGTAATGTATGTGATGCCATGTAAATTGTTTATGACGAAGCATGTAATGACGCGTTTCAGACTTCAGACGCACTCACTTTTGTGGCTTTTTGCACTCTCTGAAACTGTGGATCCCGGCATGAATCCAATGTTGCTGTGGATAGTGGGTATGAATGGCAGCGGGGCTTGCTGAACATCCATCTTTACTACAGTAAAACTGTCATCTCTGCTTGTGGAACTCCCATTGCATTTATTATTCTTTTGCTCTATTATGTTGGACTAACTTTTTGGTTGCTAATCAATATTTTCTCTGCTACAAGAAGGATTGCATGTATTTATTAGGCTAAAAAGGAATTAATGTTTGCTTAACCCTTTGATTGGGATTAACCTTTGTGCTGCCAACTAATGTTTCTACTACTTGATAGATCGTTCACATTTGCAGAGTTACATTCTGGGAAATCGCTGTTTAGGCTTAATCTATGCAATTCCAATTAACCATCCTCTTGCTGTATTACTGAATGTGCTGGCTGTCAGACCATTATCTAACCCTGTTTGGGATAAATGTATGCACTGCCAATTAATCATCCTATTGTGAATGATGGTTCGGTACAATGTAATCAAATATTATTGTGCCTTTAGCCCCATATTGATAAACATTTGTGGATATGTATTTGGTATTTATGGATTGTACTATCATTTATATTTAATATTATGGGCTGCTTTTGACTTTATCAATTTTCCATTATATCTTGATTTTGATGCCCTTTGATTAATCTTGATATAGACAACACCCAGAAAGGAAAACAGCACAAACCATCTCATCAAATAAAATATTAATCTTTGTTAAACAACATGATTAAAAGAAATTTCAATTGATGAAATACAGCTATGATATAAAAAAACAGACTGAAGGCGACTGCAAACCAAAATGTGCTGAAAAATTGCACAATATATAACAACTAGTATAATAATAAAGTGTAAGTGCAGATTAGACCAAGTCAAGTCCCAGTTGCAAACAGGTATGCTGATATAATACAAAATATATGGAAAATATATAAAAGATAATATAATAATAAAGTGCAAGCGCTATGTAAACCATAAATTAATATATATATGTACCTATTGATATCAATCAGCACAATGCAGATAAATAGAGGCATTGCTAATATCTGTGCAAGTATGCAGAAGGCATCAGTAGACAAGCAGCTAGAAAATGCGCAGCAATAAATGTCAGTCACTAGTAACACAAGATGAAGTGCACATTGCAAACATAAACATATAAGCCAATAACAAATCAGCATAGAAATTTACTAATAAATATACATATAAAACGGTCACAAACCTTTATGGTAGTACTCCCCTGACGCACGTTTGGCCTTAAGCTATCTAAAGGTATTCCTTGAGAAAGGGTTGAAGCCATCATTCAAGAATTCATCCATATTCATGAACATGATGCTTCCTTGCCCATTCAATAGGAGGCTCTCAAGTATGTGGTTAGAAGAATCCTAATTCAACAAGGGATCCACCTGAAGCGTGAAAAGGCATTCACTATTTCTAAATTATTGACCCAAAGTAGTACTCACGAGAAAAATATCTAATTCCTTCTGGGTTGCTAAATGGAAGAGAGCAGCTATAATCCTTAGTTGATCAAAAATATACCAATTTTTATGACAAAGCATAAACATTTTGCCAAATTTTTTGATAAATATGAAAGATTTTTGGCTAGGACACTACATGCTAAATCACAGCACATATTTGTCCCGAAATTGCGTGCCTTGGCCGGAACTGAGATTCATGACCCAAATATAATTGCAGAATTCCATCACTATTATATGTTCCTATACAATATTAGAAGCTCCCTACATAAAATGACCCCAGATGGCTTACGGTTCAAAAGAGATTTCTGCATCTCGGAAACTACATCCCCCACACTATCAGATGATATGGAGGGCTTTAGAGGGAGATTTTACTGTGGAGGAAATGGAGGCAGTTATCAGAGAAATGCTGTCTGAAAAAAGTCCAAGACCTGACAAGTTTAATCAGAAATTCTATAAATTTTTCCAACTCGCCCTCACAGTATTCTTGTCCAGAATGTTCAACTCTGTTTCACCGACTTGTCTCTTTACTTCTCCCGCATATCAGTGATACCAAAACAAAGGAGGGAGCTAATGTTGTTCTCCAATTTCAGACCTTGCCTTACTGACTAATATTGATACTAACCTCTTAGGGACCAGGGAGTTTTGTACCTTAAGGACCAGACACTTTTTAGGGATTTTACCCATGTGGTGGTTTTACTACCCTATTTTTTTCCTTTAGCTATCAAAATTATTTTTGCTGTGTTTTAGGGCTATTTTTTAAATATATATTTTCACAGACTTTTTTTTTCTATTTTTCAGTTTTATTGGGGGAAAAAAGCTAAAAAAATGATTTTCTAACATTTCTAGTTATTTTTATTTTAGTATCTTTACACTAAAATAAAGTATGGGAACAGATTCCTCATTTTGTTTCGGAGGTTTTGATATATAATATGTATGGTTTTGGATTACAGGGCGCTTATAGCAACGTTTTTGGTTGGCGTTGGTTTTGGGTCATTTTCTTTCTTTTGTATATATTGTTGTTTTATTCTGGAATTTTGTTTTACTTATGTATGTAATTATGTTTTTTTTTACTATCTATGTTCCCTATGACGTCATGTAAGACCTCTAGGGGACATTCATTTAAAAAATTTTTTTTTTTATTTGACACTTTCCCATTGTGGCTGGGGGAAAGTGTCCATAGGGGCCCCAGTTACAGGGGAAAGCAACCCCTGTAGTGACATTAGTCACTGGCAGAGCTGGCCAGGGTCTAGTATGACCCTCCAGCTCTGCTGTAGCAGGGAACCCTCGCGGTCACATGACCCCCCAGGCTCCCGTAGTGAAAGTTACACTTTACTTTCACTTTCTAGTACACAGTGTACTCGGGGAAGCAGAAGGCAGAAAGGGTTAAATACCCCTCCTGCCTTCTCCTCCAGGTTATTAGCTGTCACTAACAGGAGGCTTAAAGCGCTGCCATAATTTTACATACGGCGGTGCTTTAAGCCCAGGACCAGGTGCCATAAATTTACAGTGTCTCGTCGTTAACGGGTTAAACTCTATGCTAAAATCACTGCACAGAAAATACCTTATCGGCTTTTGTCCTCTCTGGGGTGTGACAGCCTGGGCTTTTTATTTTGTAGGGAGGCGAGGGACAGCACCAATAAATCTCTGTTTTTGATGTCATATGCTCAGGATAAGAAAATACTGGCTTGTCTGGTATCTGTAAGTGGTAAAAAAGGCATCTGATAAAGTTCACTGCTCGTTTTTGAAAAGCACTCTCAAACAGGTTGGTGTTGGCCCTCACCTCAGTGTCAGAATTATGTCCCTTTACCAAAACCCCAAGGCACAGGTACTGGTTTATAAACTATATGGTACCTTGCAATTCAACAACAGAAGAAGACAAGGATGCCCCCTTTCCCCACTCTTGCATGTTTTAGCTATGGAGCATCTAACAGTAACTCTGAGGTAGAACCCCAACATTCAATAATTAAGTCTGGGTTCCTGGTTGCACAAGTTGATTTTACATGCTGGTGATCTGTTTCTGTTTATTACCTCTCCTCGTACCCCTCTTCCTTCTTCGGTTTAGGAATTTGAACAATATGGATAGGTCAGTAACTTTAAGGTGAATTATGAAAAAACTGAAGCTTTCAACGTCTGTCTTGCACATCAGAGGTAGAGCAACTCTCCCAGCCTTTCCCCCTTCAGTTGCACTCACTTGTGTACTTGGGAACTCAGATCCCCATTTAGCTGTCTGGACTGTTCTCTTTTAAAGGGGTTTTCTGGGACTTTAATATTGAAGAGCTATCATTAATAGTTGATCAGCAGAAAAATTCTATGGGAGCCGTATGTGCATTACCAAGCTAAGCTGCTGCAATATGAATAGAGCTGTCTGCTTTTGTCTCGGTCCACAATTACAGCGGGCCTGGTGAACAACTAATCAACAAGATTCCCAAGGGGGGACCCTGCCGATCAATTATTGATAATTTATCCTGAGGGTAGGTTATTATAAGTACAGTCCCAGAAAAACTCTTTAATTTACATGCCCCTCCTACAATGAACGACCTCTCCCCTGAGGAACTGCAATAAAAAAACATTAATCTTGGTTCAGTAGATTAAATGCCATAAGTATGGACATGTTTTCGCACTTCTGCCGCTTACACAGAGAAATAAATCGCTTTTCTTAGGGCACATGTAACCCTTGGATTCTTATGAGAATATTGGGTTACTTAACCCCTTAGTGATAGCCCAATAGTGTTTTACGTCCTGCCGTTGCAGGGCGTGTATGGAGGGAGATAGTGGCGCTATCTCCCTCCATACAGTGCGGGCGTCAGCTGTTTATTACAGCTGACACCCGCGGGCAATAGCCGCGATGGGCCGTAAAGCCGTTCGTGGCTATTAACCCTTTATATGCCCCGAACCCGAATGCTATTAACCCTTTAAATCCCCCGAACATCACCCCCCCCCCGCGGTGGGATCGGGGGAGCTATGCAGGTGTCATGGCAGCCAGGGGCCTTCTGAAAGGCCCCATGGCTGCCGTAGCAGACTGCCTATCAAGCCATCCCCGTGGGGTGGTTTGATAGACTGCCTGTCAAAAATCAGTATGACGTAATGCTATAGCATTACGTCATACTGCAGGAGCGATCAAAGCATCGCTGGTTGTGGTCCTCTAGGAGGACTAAAACAAAAAGTATAAAATTAAGAACAAAAAAGTTTTACTAATTATTTTAAGAAAAAAGTAGTAAAAGTTCAAACCCCCCCCCCCCTTTTTTGCCATATGTGCAATAAAAAAGTCAAAATATTAAACCAAAAGTACGTGTTTGGTATCGCTGCGTCCATAAAAGTCTGATCTATTAAACTAATGCATTATTTTACCCACACGGTGAACATGGTTTGAAAAAAAATAAAGAACGCCAGAAATGCACTTTTTTGGTCACCCTATCTCCAAGAAAAAATGTAATAAAAAGCGATCAAAAAGCCAATTGTATGCGAAAATGGTACCAACAGAAGCGACAGGACATATCGCACAAAATGAGCCTTACTCAACTATGTGGACGGTAAAATAAAAAGGTTATTGTGCGCAGAAAATGGACACAAAAAATAATTTTAAAAAATTAAATATCTTAAAAAAAAAACAAGTACTACAGCAAAAAAAACTATACAAGTTTGGTATTGTAGTAATCGTACTGACCCATAGAATAAAGATATCAGGTCAGTTTTGTTGCAGTTTGTGCACCGTAGAAACAGGATGCAACGAAAGATGGTGGAATGTCGTTTTTTTTCCATTTCTCTCCACTTAGAATTTTTTTTAAGTTTTTCAGTACATTATATGGTATAATAAATAGTTCCACTGAAAAATACAACTTGTCCCGCAAAAAACAAGCCCTCATACAGCGACATCGATGGATAAATAAAGGAGTTACGAAAATGGAAAAAAGCAAAAAGCTCCGTCGCTAACGGGTTTAAAACATTAGGAGTAGCGGGCTTTCTAGACTTTTGCAAATATTACCACACAGTAGTTTATTTGAGATTAGTAGACTGGTTTTGGAATCGGATACCAGGTAGTGGATCAGGCTGGAGAAAAAAAATGAGCCCTACAGCTCTCACTTTGCTACCCTAGGTAAACAGGTGCAAGATATGTCCCGTATCATTCCCTACCTATGTTATAGTAGATTCACAGACTCAGCTCAGACCCAAACAATTCCTCTCATATAAAATCTATCCTCTGGTAACTAAAGTCCTCTGACATTTCCAATGAGTTCTACAGTCCACATCTGGTGGGAATGCCTGGCAATCAAGCATTTTTGGGAAAAGATTTTCTAATTCGCAACCAAGTTACTGGGAGTGACCTGAGACCCTCTCCACAGATAGCATTGATTTACGTTATTGCAGGCCCAATTTCTCATGTCAGAAAGGTATATTGAGGCATTTGTTTTCAGCCTCTAGGACAACAATTCCCAGGCGTCTTTTGTACTACTAATGGCACTTTTTGTACTTCACCTGTTTCACAAATAATTTGATTATGAAAAAAATCTGTGTGTAGCTTCACCTAATGCAAGACAGAAGTCAATGGGAAATGAATAGTAAAAGTGTGTAAGAGAAAACTATAGTCATACAAGTACTGTATATTTCAACCACTGCTTGATAAGCAGTAGGTAAAGTTCTCAGTGGATGTTTCTGTTGATCATTTTCCAGGAAATTTATAGCAAAATCCAATTTTGAGTACAATTACACCATGTGTGAGCTTAGCCATAAGAATGCTGGATACAGTATGTCCGCTATGACATAGTGCATAAAGAAGTGGTTTAGTTGTAAGCTATTGATGGTCTATCCTTAGAATAGGCCATTAATATTGGATTGGTGAAAATCTGCAGCCTGGGACCCCCTCAGATCAGCTTTTCACTGGCCCATTGGGCTTGTTTATTGGGCTGATTTCTACAGGAAGCAGACACTGCATTAGCTTCAATGGCAATTCTGCTTGCAATAACAAACCTGGCCACCGCAGTGGGAACAGAGTTGTCTGCTTCCTGCTGAAAGCAGCTTAAAGCACCAGCACACAGGCCCAATGAACAGATAATTGACAGGGATCCCAGGTGGCAGTTCCCCACTGATCTATTATTGATGGCCTATCCTAAGGATAGGCTTGAATAGTTTACAACTGGAAAACCCCTTTAAGTTTGAGCTTTATGTAGTTACGCTGACATACAGTACTCTAGAAGTTGTGCCATCATAAGCAAATAGAGTTCATCCACTTTATATGTGAATTTGTGTTTCTTCTGGAAGAAAACCAGGCATGTGTTTGGCTTGGTGCAGTACCTCTGATGCTCCTGTCTGAAGCGATTAGCTCTTTCTAGGAAATATGTTGAACTATTCTTTTCAAGACTTCTATCAACATTTCTTCTGCTTTCAGAAGGTTTTCAGGTTCAGTTATATTTCAATGCAGAGCAAAATGGGATGACACTTAAACTAAATTAACACTTTAGAAAAGTAATGACTTAATTATCATTGTTTCACTATGCAGTCTATTGGAGGCTATCTGTCCATCTTTTGATTACATCTGCTATATGCTTTATAATGAAGTGATATTTAAAGAAGAAATGTCTAAAGTTTGAACGTTTGTTTCACCAACATTTTAACAAATCTAGCTTTTCATTTCAACTCATGGAAATTTTACCAACAAAATCTGAATGATCTACAGAGTTTATAGTGCTTTTTTCCTCTATTTATCTAGTGTCTTAAAGAGATATTTTAGTCTTAAAGAGAAGGTTTATATATACAGAAGGTTAGAGACTAGTGATGAGCGAGCATACTCGCTAAGAGCAATTGCTCGAGCGAGCATTGCCCTTAGCGAGTACCTGCCCGCTCGAGAGACAAGGTTCGGGTTCCGGCAGCGCGCAGGGAGCTGCGTGGGAGAGCCGGGAGGGACGGAGGGGAGATCTCTCTCTCCCTCTCTCCCCCCTGCTCCCCCCTGCTGACTGCCGCTACTCACCGCTCCCTCGCGCCGGCACCTGAACCTTGTCTCTCAAGCAGGCAGTTACTCGCTAAGGGCAATGCTCGCTCGAGCTATTGCCCTTAGCGAGTATGCTCGCTCATCACTATTAGAGACTAAATATTACAAGCAGAAGGATAGATGAAGATAAATTGATAAAAAAAGAAAGGGACAGTGGTAAAAGAAGATCTACATATACAGAGAGAACAAAAACACAAAATGTAAAGTAAAGAGGGCAGAGGTGATACCTGTAATTACTTACCTCAGGATGAAATGCAGAACTAGAGCCTGTCTATGTTACTAAAAAAAGGTCCAAGAAGTGTCCACTGTATGAATTTGATAAATTGAAGATAAATTGTTCTAATGTTTTATTGTTCAGCTTGACTTCTTCTCACCACTTTACCATCAGCACTGAAGTGTACTACACCACCCTCCAGGGAAAGGGACAACATCCCCCATTTTTATTTCATTTTTTTCCTTTGTATTTATTTTTGCCCAGAACAGGTTTAGTCCGGTATAAGGGCAGGCGTCACGAACAAACTAATAATTTTTACCACTATACCCTGCCCGACCAACGAGTAGCACTAAAGAAACGCCAAACTAGAGACTGTAGATATTTATTAATCTGTCAGTCGCTGCCGTCTGTGAGGTGGGAGAACAGCGGTGCCACCGCCGCCATTGCCCACGACTAACATCCCTCACATTCGTGCGCACCACGGTGTTTTTAAGGAGACTACTTTTTTTCCTTTGTTGTCCTTAGGATAGCTTATCAATAGAGATGAGCGAACGTACTCGTTCGAGTATTAGCGTGTTCGAGATGCTTGTTACTCGTGACGAGTACCACGCGATGTTCGAGTTACTTTCACTTTCATCTCTGAGACGTTAGCGCACTTTTCTGGCCAATAGAAAGACAGGGAAGGCATTACAACTTCCCCCTGCGACGTTCAAGCCCTATACCACCCCCCTGCAGTGAGTGGCTGGCGAGATCAGGCGTCACCCGAGTATAAAAATCGGCCCCTCCCGCGGCTCGCCACAGATTTGTTCTGACATAGAGGAGGGAAAGTGCTGTTGGTGCCGGAGCTGCTATAGGGAGAGTGTTAGGAGTATTTTTGGCTTCAAGAACCCCAACGGTCCTTCTCAGGGCCACATCTAACCGTGTGCAGTACTGTGGAGGCTGCTTTTTGCAGTGTTGCACATTTTTT